>NC_143030.1:23128342-23309592 GCF_057628025.1 Oncorhynchus mykiss
CCACATTTTGTTACGTTACAGCCTTATTCTAAGATGGATTAAATAAAACAATTTCCTCAGCAAACTACACACAATTCCCCATAATGACATGAATGAGAAAACAATAATTTTCCGCAAATTATTTAAAATAAAAAAACAGAAATACTTTATTTACATAAGTATTCAGACCCTTTGCTATGAGACTTGAAATTGAGCTCAGGTGTTTCCATTGATCATCCTTGAGGTGTTTCTACAACTTGATTGGAGTCCACCTGTGGTAAATTAATTCGATTGGACATGATTTGGAAAGGCTCACACACCTGTCTATATAAGGTCCCATAGTTGACAGTGCATGTCAGAGCAAAAACCAAGCCATGAGGTCGCAGGAATTGTCTGTAGAGCTCTGAGACAGGATTGTGTCGAGGCACAAACTGGGGTGAAGGTTCACCGTCCAACAGGACAACGACCCTAAGCACACAACCAAGACAACGCAGGAGTGGCTTCATGACAAGTCTCTGAATGTCCTTGAGTGGCCCAGCCAGAGCCCGGACTTGAACCCGATCTAACATCTCTGGAGAGACCTGAAAAAACCTGTGCGGCAACGCTCACCATCCAACCTGACAGAGCTTGAAAGGATCTGCACAGAAGAATGGGAGAAACTCCCCAAATACAGGCATGCCAAGCTTGTTGCGTCATACCCAAGAAGACTCGGGGGTGTAATCGTTGCCTAAGGTGTTCAACAAAGTACTGAGTAAAGGGTCTGAAAACTTATGTAAATGTGATATTTCAGTTGTTGTTTTTTTAAAATAAATTAGCAAACATTTAAAAAAATGTTTTTGCTCTGTCATTATGGGATTGATGAGGGGAAATACTATTTAATCAATTTTAGAATAAGGCTGTAACCTAACAAATATGGAAAAAGTCAGGGGGTCTGAATACTTTCAGAAGGCACTGTGTAAGCTTTACGTAGGGGGTCAAAGAGCAAGGGGAGAGGACTGTAGTTGAGGGTGGTCAACACTGTATGACTAGCCTATGAAAGGTTATGACCAGTTCTATGAGTGAGGCCTATCCTGAACAAGCACTGGGACCTCCCATCCCAATCAAAACCAAAGATATGAACTGTGTACCCTGGTCTGTAAGAAAATCCTCTGGCATACCAGCTATAACTCATACAGTCAACATAATACTAAGTTGGGTTGGACTGACTGACATTTCAGTATTTCTACATGTACAATCAGGTCAACATGAAAGGGAAATGGGCTGAGAGTTTCCTGACAAGTTTACAGCCCCGAGTCCTGTAATACTTCACTCAATCAATTCTCCAATGGGGCGATTGATGAATGGTTTTCGGCAAGCTTCGGAGATAAAACCAGTACTAGAAGAAATACTGTAGGCACAGCTTGCATGATAACGCCATTGTTTTGTGAGTTTTAGCACAGCATGCTTCTCAGGACGAATGGCAGGAATGGTGTCAAGAGCAAAATCTTCACAATGTTATATCATGCAGTTTCATGTCACTGGAGCGACCCCTGAGGGGATCAAAGGTCAAGGGTCAGGTTTGGTAGCAGTTATTAGTTCTAGGTATTGGAGGGGGGGGGGGGGGTATGTGAGCGATGCTAGGATAGAGAGGGAGGTTCTAGATTACAGAACCATACTGTTCTGGAGGGGAGATATTCTATGAGTAGGCTGCTTGTGAGGATTGGTTGGTTTGAGGCAGACAACAAGCGATTGAGCAGGTGAGTATGTACGTGACAGCATGGACCACAAGTGTGTGTGTGTGTGTGTGTATTCATAGGGAGTGTCAGTCTGTGGAGTGTGGATACTGTACTGTGTGTATTGTGTGTTGGTGTGTGTATGTTCATGTGTGTGTGTATATATTCATAGGGAGTGTCAGTCTGCGGAGTGTGGATACTGTACTGAGTGTGTTATGTGTTGGTGTGTGTGTATATGTTGGTGTGTGTGTGTGTGTATATATGTTTCTGTATATATGTGTGTGTATATATGTTGACGTGTGTGTGTGTGCGGTCAGTGAGCGATATTGTTCAGTCGTCGATACAGATGACCTCTCCACGGCGCTGGTCTCTCCTGCTCAGGAGCTGCTCTGCTTCCCTCTCCTTCTTCACTGACACAGGAGGACCGTTCAACACTGTAGGGAGACGAGAACACACACATGAGCACACACACACACACACACACACAGTCACACACAGCATATAAACTGAGTACACAAAACATTAGGAACACCTGCTCTTTCCATGACAGACTGGCCAGGTGAATACAGGTGAAAGCTATGATCCCGTATTGATGTCACTTTATTTTTTTGGGGACTTAACATCCACTTCAATCAGTGTAAATGAAGGGGAGGAGACATATTAAAGAAGGATTGAGACATGGATTGTGTATATGTGCCATTCAGAGGGTGAATGGAGAAGACAAAAGAGTTAAGTATCTTTGAACGGGGTAGGAGGTGCCAGGCACACCGGTTTGAGTGTTTGATGTCCGACTTAAAATGTTTCTCCATTCCATGATTAACAGAGGTTAAGGTTGTGCTGAATCAAACTGCAATGCTGCTGGGTTTTTCACACTCAACAGCTTCCCGTGTGTATCAAGAATGGTCCACCAGCCAACTTGACACAACTGTGGGAAGCATTGGAGTCAACATGGACCAGCATCCCTGTGGAACACTTTCGACACCTTGTAGAATCCATGCCCCGATCAATTAAGGGTGTTCTGAGGGCAAAAGGGGTGCAACTCAATATTAGGAAGGTGTTCCTAATGATTTGTAAACTCAGTGTACACGTATATTCAGAAATATTTGGACAAACACGCACGCACGTGAGAGCACACACATAAACATATTTCCTGTTTGATTTCCTAATCCTTCTCCGCTTCCCTTTTGCACCTCACATTTAGCCCGTTTTGCATCTAACATTTCCCTTTCAGAACCCAACACACACACACACACACACACACACACACACACACACACACACACACACACACACACACACACACACACACACAGAGAGAGAGAGAGAGAACACATCAAACCCTGCACTTTGTTTGATGTCTGACTTAAAATGTTTCTCCATTCCATGATGAACAGAGGTCAAGGCATGTTGTGCTGAATCAAAGCCCCGTCCTCCACCAGAATCATCACAATGTCACACGCTATCACTCTCTTAATCCTTACCCTGAACTGTCAGGATCAGGAACGTGGGAAAGAGAAAAAAAAACAAGATAGAGAGAGTGAGAGAGAGGGAGAGATAGGGGGGGGGGAGGGAGAGATAGGGGGAGAAAAGAGAGGTAGAGAGAGAGACAGCACGTACTACACTGATGAACAGAATGATTACACACCATTTGCTTCCGAGCACGTATGACAACCTTTTTATGAGCGAGCTGGCATATACATTCAGAATATCAAACTACAGCTGAAATCGGAAGTTTACATACACCTCAGCCAAATACATTTCAACTCCGTTTTGCACAATTCCTGACATTTAATCCTAGTAAAAATTCCCTGTTTTAGGTCAGATAGGATCACCACTTTATTTTAAGAACGTGAAATGTCAGAATAATAGTGGAGAGAATGATTTATTTCAGCTTTTATTTCTTTCATCACATTCCCAGTGGGTCTGAAGTTTACATACACTCAATTAGTATTTTGTAGCATTGCCTTTAAATTGTTTAACTTGGGTCAAACATTTCAGGTAGCCTTCCACAAGCTTCCCACAATAAGTTGGGAGAATTTTGTCCCATTCCTCCTGACAGAGCTGAGTAACTGAGTCAGGTTTGTAGGCCTCCTTGCCCGTACACGCTTTTTCAGTTCTGCCCACAAATGTTCTATAGGATTGAGGTCAGGGCTTTATGATGGGTACTCCAATACCTTGACTTTGTTGTCCTTAAGCCATTTTGCCACAACTTTGGACGTATGCTTAGGGTCATTGTCCATTTGGAAGACCCATTTGCGACCAAGCGTTAACTTCCTGACCGATGTCTTGAGATGTTGCTTCAATATATCCACATAATTTCCAGTCCTCATGATGTCATCTATTTTGTGAAGTGCACCAGTTCCTCCTGCAGCAAAGCACCGCCCAACATGATGCTGCCACCCCCGTGCTTCACGGTTGGGATGGTGTTCTTTGGCATGCAAGCCTCCCCTTTTTCCTCCAAACAATTATATTTTTGTTTCATCAGACCAGAGGACATTTCTCCTAAAAGTACGATCTTTGTCCCCATGTGCAGTTGCAAACCGTAGTCTGGCTTTTTTATGGCGGTTTTGGAACAGTGGCTTCCTCCTTGCTGAGCGGCCTTTCAGGTTATGTCGATATAGGACTTGTTTTACTGTGGATATAGATACTTTTGTACCTGTTTCCTCCAGCATCTTCACAAGGTCCTTTGCTGGGATTGATTTGCACTTTTGGCACCAAAGTACGTTCATCTCTAGAAGACAGAACGCGTCTCCTTCCTGAGCAGTATGACGGCTGCGTGGTCCCATGGTGTTTATACTTGTGTACTATTGCTTGTACAGATGAACATGGTACCTTCAGGCATTTGGAAATTGCTTCCAAGGATGAACCAGACTTGTGGAGGATTCCAATATTTTTTCTGAGGTCTTGGCTGATTTCTTTTGATTTTCCCATGATGTCAAGCAAAGAGGCACTGAGTTTGAAGGTAGGCCTTGAAATACATCCACAGGTACACCTCCAATTGACTCAAATTATGTCAATTAGCCTAACAGAACCTTCTAAAGCCATGACGTCATTTTCTGGAATTTTCCAAGCTGTTTAAAGGCACAGTCAACTGAGTGTATGTAAACTTCTGACCCACTGGAACTGCGATACAGTGAATTATAAGTGAAATAATCTGTCTGTAAACAATTGTTGAAAAAATGACTTGTGTCATGCACACAGTAGATGTCCTAACCGACTTGCCAAAACTATAGTTTGTTGACAAGAAATTTGTGGAGTGGTTGAAAAATGAGTTTTAATGACTCCAAGTGTATGTAAACTTACGACTTCAACTTTATATGTAATGTTAAGAATAATACAACAAAACCAAACATAAAAAATAGCTTATATCGTCAATATTTAATGGGGATCTGCTTGAGGAATATGGGGCTGGCATACACTTACAAATACAGTTGCAAAACACACGCATACACACTACACTACACCAATAGGTAGTGGAACACCACAAATCCAGAGGAAGGACCGCGTTTAAGCTTCCACCTTGCCAAGTAGATCCGTAGCCTCAAGCCAACACGTGTGTCTTGGAGCAGACTAGCATCTGCTACACTGAGGTATACAGTATAAAGTCTGCTGCTACTGTCCCTTCACCTCCATCCAACATGCTAACTGCGGGGACACTACAACAAACACACATGTACTCGCACACACACACACACACACACACACACACACACACACACACACACACACACACACACACACACACACACACACACACACACACAGGTTGTCATTAGTTTGTGCAGGAAACCTACAACAAGATATACATCAATTTCCCTTTAGATTCACTGTCACAGCTCTGAACGGATGGTAGTGATGACCTCAAACTCACTCCTGGAGGCTAAACTCTCCTGGAGGTGGTGGTCCATCACAAACAGACCCAGGCCTGTCCGCTTTGGCTGGAATGGTCTCTGGCCCCGGAGAGGCATACATTGTCATAACACCCACTGTCTAGATCAAAGCACTGATAGCGTACTGTAGGAGAGCAATGGGTGTGATGATAATGATAACTACCGCTGCTGTGGCTGTAGCTGCTGTACGTCCAGCCGGAGACAGACTGAGGGGGGGGGGGGGGGGGATACAGGGACACCGTATGGCATGTGGCCCAGTGGAGGCCAATGCAAGGGGAGGAAGGCAGACGGACTACTTAACTTAGAGCTGTGTGACTGTGTGTGTGAGTTCAAATCTGATAACGAGTAATACAAATAAAGCTGGAAAGTTGGAGAAAGAGGGGGGGGGGGGGGGGTCGAAGAGAGAAGTAAACAGAGGGAGAGAAAGAAGTAACAATTTAGAGAATAAAAAAGAAAAAGAGATGAAGAAAGAGAGGGAGGTAGAGAAGGAGAGAGAGAGAATGAGTATGTGAGTGAGGGGAATGTAATGGATCACTTGTGGTGTACAAGATAAAGGCTTTCATATCATATAGTTCCCTCGAAACCCATCCACACATATCTCTCCCTCTCTCCTCCCCCTTTCTCTTTTTCTCTCTCTCCTCCTTCTGTCTCTGTCTCTGACTCCAAAGTCAGCCTTTTCACTAATCCAGCACTTTCACAACTTCATACCCCTATCGCTCCCCCTCCTTCTCTCTCGTTTTCCTCTCTCTCCCTCCTCGGGAGTGTAGTCTAATCCCTTGTTCATTCTGTTCTACCTGTGTTTCCTTTGTTCAAGCGGCTGTTTCTGGCCTATCAGAGAAAATGAGAGAGAGCGAGAGAGGGGGGGGAGAAGAGAAAGGAGAGAAGGCGAGAGAGTGTTCTGTCCTGCTTGTCTAAACAGACACTGCGCTGGTGCATCTATCATTCACCTCAGAGAGAAATGAAAACCATGAACAGAGGAGGGGGAGAAGACCTGGCAACACAAACGAGCGCAGGCAGTAGAGGTTTTGGAGTTCACAGGGATTTATAGTTGTCCATTTAGGACGAGAGCAGTCTAGGAGAGAGACTTGCAGCTCCACTTAGGATAACATACAAGAATATCCACAATTACACTGTCAGAGATATGTGATGTATTGATTTGTGTGTGTGTGTGTGTGTGTGTGTGTATACCCATGCATTTTCATGTGTGTGTGTGTGTGTGTGCCCATGCATTTTCATGTGTATGTGTGTGTGTGTGCCCATGCATTTTCATGTGTATGTGTGTGTGTGTGTGTGTGTATTCACATATACAGTGGATTCTCAAACTATTCAGACCCCTTCACTTTTTCCACATTTTGTTACGTTACAGGCTTATTCTAAAATGTATTAAATATGTTTTTTTTTCAGCAATCTACACACAATACCCCATAATGACAAGGCAAAAACAGGTTTTTAGAAATGTTTGCAAATTTATAACTAAAAACAGAAATGCCTTATTTATGTAAATATTCAGACCCTTTGCTATGAGACTTGAAATTGAGATCAGGTGTATCCTGTTTCCATTGATCATCCTTGAGAATTTTATACAACTTGATTGGAGTCCACCTGTGGTAAATTGAATTGATTGGACATGATTTGGGAAGGCACACACCTGTCTATATTAGGTCCCACAGTTGACAGTGCATATCAGAGCAAAAACCAAGCCATGAGGTCGAAGGAATTGTCCGTAGAGCTCCGAGACAGGATTGTGTCGAGGCACAGATATGGGGAAGGGTACCAAAACAATTATGCAGCATTGAAGGTCCCCAAGAACACAGGGGCCTCCATTATTCTTAAATGTAAGAAGTTTGGAATCGCCAAAACTCTTCCTAGAGCTGACCGCCCAGTCAAACTGAGCAATCGGGGGAGAAGGGCCATGGTCAGGGAGGTGACCAAGAATCTTATGGTCACTGACAGAGCTCTAGAGTTCCTCTGTGGAGATGGGAGAACCTTCCGGAAGGACAGCCATCTCTGGAGCACTCCACCAATCAGGCCTTTATGGTAGAGTGGCCAGACGGAAGCCACTCCTCAGGAAAAGGCACATGACAGCCCGCTTTTATTTTGCCAAAAGGCACCGAAAGGACTCTCAGACCATGAGAAACAAGATTCTCTGGTCTGATGTAACCAAGATTGAACTCTTTGGCCTGAATGCCAAGCGTCACGTCTGGAGGAAACGCTCCCCATCCAACCTGACAGAGCTGGAGAGGATCTACAGAGAAGAATGGGAGAAACTCCCCAAATACAGGTGTGCGAAGCTTGTAACGTCATACCCAAGAAGACTCGATGCTGTAATCGCTGACAAAGGGGCTTCAACAAAGTACTGAGTAAAGGGATTGAATACTTATGTAAATGTGATATTTCTGTTTTTTTAATTTTTTTAATACATTTTCAAAACATTCAAATAACCTGTTTTTGCTTTGTCATTATGGGTTATTGTGTGTAGATTGATGCGGGGGGAAAAAAACAATTTAATCAATTTTAGAATAAGTCTGTGACATAACAAAATGTAGAAAAAGTAAAGGGATCTGGATCCTTTCAGAAGGCACTGTATGTGTATTTGTGTTTGTGCACAGGCATGTCCTTTACAATATCACTTTCCTTTCTTCAGATCCAACCTAATCTCTTTGTAATGTCGCTCCATGAAAGAATTTGGGTGGACAAGTCGAGCCACGCTTTGTGCTTTGAGGTACAGGAGACGCCAGATGAGAACTTTTTCACACAGACACACTTCATGACACGACACTGTTTGAACAAAAGGTGCTATCTAGAACCTAAAAGGGTTCTTCGGCTGTCCCCATAGGAGAACCCTTTGAAGAACCCTTGTTGGTTCCAGGTAAAATATATATTGGGTTCCATGTAGAACCCAATAGCTCTATAATTATAATTATTTGTATTTATTTATTTATTTTTACTTATCTATTTTTTTACTTAACACTTGTTTTTCTTAAAACTGCATTGTTGGTTAAGGGCTTGTAAGTAAGCATTTCCCTGTAAGGTCTACACATGTTGAATTGGGCGCATATGACAAATACAATTTGATTTGGTTTGATTTGATTCACGCAGAGGGTTCAAACCAAAAAGGGGTTCTGTTTTGGGGACAGCCAAAGAACCCTTGTGGATCCCTTTTTTCTAAGAGTGTACACTACATCCTCATCCCAATAGCAGATCCCCTATTGCCCTCGTTTCCTTCTTACATCCATCATGATAAAGTGACCTCATATAATGGTGCTACAGTAAGTATGGTTGGTCAATACAGTACAAAGATGACATGTCTCTACACCAGGCTCTCTTCCCATTGGGCACTGTCCTCTCAACATCTCATGTTGATTGGTTCATTACAACGACAACAATATAAAAACAGGAAGTTGTTTTTGTCTCTACAACTATGCTTCTCTATGGTTGGTCGGGGATGGAATGCCGAGGGGTGACAGAGTTCAGGGAAAGGAGTGTGTTATACTTAGAAGTCATTCATTTCTCCTGCTCTGTTGGTTGAAATGAGAAACTCCAGGATGGTCCTCTTTGGCTTGCATTTGCATCCCAGTGTCTTGTATTGAACAGAGGAGGGTGGCTACGGAAAGAGAAAGTCGTCTTAATAGGTTTAGGTCATGTTGTGTGTGAGGTCTGCGGTGTTTGGGAGTGTGAGTGTGTGTGAGAGAGAAAGAGAGAGGGAGTGGGGGATGAGGAGGTGTGCAGGACTGAGAGAGGGATTGAGGAAGAATAAAGGAGGGCAGGGTCAGACTCGTTCACTCTGCCATTGGATAAAGAAGGATTCCGGAAGGGAAACGTTGTGGCCTGGGTCGGGAGCAGAATGGGCCAGTAGATTTGTCTGACACAGGGAAGGAGGGATGAAAAAGGGCAAATGTCCCCTTTCTTTGCATTTTTTGTTATTTCAGCTGCTCAGACCTACATTCTCTCTTGAATACATTAACATACTCTCGTTTTTTTCCCTCTCTGCCGACATTACACCTCCAGGTTCAGCTTTCAGACCTCTTTCCTCCCCTTTTTCTCCCTCTATTTTTGGGCCAGACAATTCACCTCTACCTCTCTCTCTCTCTCTCTCTCCCCCCCCCCTCAGAGTTTCTCTGTACTTCTCCATCCCTCCATCCTCAGGGTTTCTTGGGCCTCTCCATCCCTCCATCCTCAGTTTCTCTGTACTTCTCCATCCCTCCATCCTCAGGGTTTCTTGGGCCTCTCCATCCCTCCATCCTCAGAGTTTCTCTGTCCTTCTCCATCCCTACATCCTCAGAGTTTCTCTGTCTTTCTCCATCCCTCCATCCTCAGGGTTTCTTGGGCCTCTCCATCCCTCCATCCTCAGGGTTTCTCTGTACTTCTCCATCCCTCCATCCTCAGAGTTTCCCTGTACTTCTCCATCCTCAGGGTTTCTCTGTACTTCTCCATCCCTCCATCCTCAGGGTTTCTTGGGCCTCTCCATCCCTCCATCCTCAGAGTTTCTCTGTCCTTCTCCATCCCTACATCCTCAAAGTTTCTTTGTCTTTCTCCATCCCTCCATCCTCAGGGTTTCTTGGGCCTCTCCATCCCTCCATCCTCAGGGTTTCTCTGTACTTCTCCATCCCTCCATCCTCAGAGTTTCCCTGTACTTCTCCATCCTCAGGGTTTCTATGTACTTTTCCATCCTCAGGGTTTCTCTGTACTTCTCCATCCCTCCATCCTCAGAGTTTCTCTGTACTTCTCCATCCCTCCATCCTCAGAGTTTCCCTGTACTTCTCCATCCTCAGGGTTTCTATGTACTTCTCCATCCTAAGGGTTTCTCTGTACTTCTCCATCCCTCCATCCTCAGAGTTTCTCTGTACTTCTCCATCCTCAGGGTTTCTCTGTACTTCTCCATCCCTCCATCCTAAGGGTTTCTCTGTACTTCTCCATCCCTCCATCCTAAGGGTTTCTCTGTACTTCTCCATCCTCAGGGTTTCTCTGTACTTCTCTATCCCTCCATCCTAAGGGTTTCTCTGTACTTCTCCATCCCTCCATCCTAAGGGTTTCTCTGTACTTCTCCATCCTCAGGGTTTCTCTGTACTTCTCCATCCCTCCATCCTCAGAGTTTCTCTGTACTTCTCCATCCTCAGGGTTTCTCTGTACTTCTCCATCCCTCCATCCTCAGAGTTTCTCTGTACTTCTCCATCCCTCCATCCTAAGGGTTTCTCTGTACTTCTCCATCCCTCCATCCTAAGGGTTTCTCTGTACTTCTCCATCCCTCCATCCTCAGGGTTTCTCTGTACTTCTCCATCCTCAGGGTTTCTCTGTACTTCTCCATCCCTCCATCCTCAGAGTTTCTCTGTACTTCTCCATCCTCAGGGTTTCTCTGTACTTCTCCATCCCTCCATCCTAAGGGTTTCTCTGTACTTCTCCATCCCTCTATCCTCAGAGTTTCTCTGTACTTCTCCATCCTCAGGGTTTCTCTGTACTTCTCCATCCCTCCATCCTCAGAGTTTCCCTGTACTTCTCCATCCCTCCATCCTAAGGGTTTCTCTGTACTTCTCCATCCCTCCATCCTCAGAGTTTCCCTGTACTTCTCCATCCCTCCATCCTCAGGGTTTCCCTGTACTTCTCCATCCCTCCATCCTCAGGGTTTCCCTGTACTTCTCCATCCCTCCATCCTCAGGGTTTCCCTGTACTTCTCCATCCCTCCATCCTCAGGGTTTCCCTGTACTTCTCCATCCCTCCATCCTCAGGGTTTCCCTGTACTTCTCCATCCCTCCATCCTCAGAGTTTCTCTGTACTTCTCCATCCTCAGGGTTTCTCTGTACTTCTCCATCCCTCCATCCTCAGAGTTTCTATGTACTTCTCCATCCTAAGGGTTTCTCTGTACTTCTCCATCCCTCCATCCTCAGGGTTTCTTGGGCCTCTCCATCCCTCCATCCTCGGGGTTTCTTGGGCCGTCCATTGCGGGGCAGGTTCTCCACAGTGTTACTGAGACGATACTTGACGATGATGCTGTGCACTGTGGACTTAGGCATCCTCAGCTCCTGCCCTATGGACCCCTCCGACTTGCCGTCCTTCCACAGGTCGACCACGCGCTGCCGCTGAATGATGTTGTGCTCCTTGGTCTTCAGGAAGCCGGCGCCGCCGCCACCCGGGGCTTCTGGGGCTTCTGTGGGGGCAGACAAGCGGCAGAGCTGTAGAGACTGGGTGGGACTGGGAGGGAGAGGTAGGGTTGGCCACGGCAACGGCACGGCAACAGGAGTGACAGTCAGGCAGTTCAGGCAGTACCGTAGCAGAGACACTCTGTCTGGCCCTCAACACTCCAGTACTGAGAGGGTCAGTTTCCTCAAGGTGTCATGGAAACAATGACAACCACCGTTATACTTCCCAGAGGGCAATGCATTTTGGGGGACTTTCAATGTTGTTGAAAGTTTGTGTTCCCACAATTCAGGACTGTTGAAAAGCAGAGAGAGTGACTGGTATGAGAGTCCAATATGTCATGCGTAATTGCTTGGAGTTCACCAAATGTAGCTTAAAGTTACGTGATGAGAAAAGAAGCAGGGCAGACAGACATTGTTTACTTTGAGACAGCAGCAGCTTTGCGTACTCAGGACGAGGATGAGGTTAACAGACTGTTGAGGTTACTAGGAGGTTATTATGAGGTCACAGTTGTCCTCCCTCCCCCTCTCATATCTCTCCTCTCCTCATCTGCCTCTACCTTTTTTCTTTCTCTCTAAAAAGGGGTCAGTAACAACAACCAAGACAACAACCCCAAGACGCCCCCATGTACCAAATATGTATAGCTCTCTCCAGAGAGAGAGAGAGAGAGAGAGAGAGAGAGAGAGAGAGAGAGAGAGAGAGAGAGAGAGAGAGAGAGAGAGAGAGAGAGAGAGAGAGAGAGAGAGAGAGAGAGAGAGAGAGAGAGAGAGAGAGAGAGAGAGAGAGAGAGAGAGAGAGAGAGAGATCAGCGGGTTCGTCTGTGCGTTCAGGCAACATTCAGCTCGGCACGGTCCACTCAGACTCAACACCCACGGAGAACAGACGGCGCGCGATCTGGCGACTATTTCTGAACACCAGCATTCAGCCCAACATTCAGTTCGGTCTAAGAGAGATCTAGTTTACAAGTCCCAACAAGGAGTTTACACAAGTAAGTTCTGTGTGGTTTGGTGTCCTCTTAAAATACCTTTGTACAAAAGTCCCTGGAGACTGAATTGTATCTTGGCACCGCAACTCGGTACGAAACTGCACTGCAATGAGATTTTCAGAAAAAGCTCCCAAAAATACTATGTCTCTGACAGACGGGCCCCTCTGCAATGACATAAATCAAGACGTTGGAATACAGACAGTGCCCACGCTACAGGCGGACTGGACTGGACAGCACACTGGGTCAGGCCAATTACAAGGTAATACCAGTCGAGAGTATCAGGTTTCACCACATATCTCTATTACATTACAAAACGTCTTGGAACACAAACCCGCCCCAGTGCAGACGTATCTGGTCAACATCTGCTGTAGCCAAACTAATGGAGGGAAAATAAATTCCATCATTGGCAGTTGAAGAGGACTAAGAATGAGTGAAGGAGCTGGATAATAAGCCAACAAACCTTTGAGGTGGAGAGTTTAGGAGATTTGAATTAAAAAAGCACTGTAATGAGTACAATAAACCTTTAGGAGGAAAAAATAAACATCTGCAAATATTCTTCCAAAATTGTCGGTGGGTTCCAATGTACTAGAATCCTTCATATTTTTACTAGCTTTGTTCGTAACATCTGATAGAAAACCATTTGTAGGGTTTTTTAACGATCGTGTTGAACAGATCAAGGAGAGAATCCTAACTTGCACCTACATTGAATTCTTAAATCTCCCATTTCCATCAACGCATGACAAAGTGAAAGTTCAACTTAGGCGGAAGTTAGGATTCACCATAGAGATAGAATGATATCATACCAGTTCTGGGGGGGGGGGGGGGGGGGGGGGGGGGTCTGCCCCAAAGTGACATCAGAGATTGTGATTGGCTGTGAACCTGACTACTTCAGGTGGCAACAATCTGTCAACAACAACAGAGAGGAAGACAAAGTGGATCACGTGGATCTCCCTGATGGAAGTGGCTCCCGCATTGGCAGGTTATATCATGACAGACGAGGGTAAGACGTACTCAACTCTGTTTTCTTCAATAAACAGTGCTTAGGAGGGTGATATAAAACATGGAGTTTTCTCACAGAGCCATTTGAGAGAAAAAAATAATGCTTACTACACAGAAGCACTAAGCCTCACCATAATGATTTATATATAGCAGCAGCTGCAAATATTTCACTACATTATGTCTCACTACAAAATGTATGACCATATAAAGATGCTACATTCCCCATGCATATCTGGAACAGATTTGACCCATCTGTCCAAGTTGCCAAAGCCAGAAGCCAATGCATTCTGAACTGTACCTTATTAGGTCTACATCAACACAAATATCGTGACATACTTCTCCATCCCTCCATCCTCAGGGCTTCTTGGGCCGTCCATTGCGGGGCAGGTTTATATCGGTTACGATTGACTTTAAGGGTGGCTACTCGGTAGCAGCTGCAATGTCCTCTGAAATCGTTCATGGACTGTCTGATGTAGTCAACAATTCACTAGAAAACCTTCATCAGTGGCACTTTGGAAGAAGAAGAAATGTGTGTGTGTGTGTGTGTGTGTGTATATGTAAGTGTACTGAGCTAAATTGAGCTGTTTACTCCATTTGGACTGTACAGACCACCTACTTGGATCGAGTACACACACACACACACACACACACACACACACACACACACACACACACACACACACACACATTTCTTCTTCTTCCAAAGTGCCACTGATGAAGGTTTTCTAGTGAATTGTTCACTATATCAGACAGTCCATGATCGATTTCAGAGGACATTGCAGCTGCTGCAGAGTAGACACCCTTAAAGCCAATCGTAACCAATATAAACAGTGAATCCTTCATCAGTAGTTTTGGAAAGCCCTTCTCAGTGAATGGGTATATGTACAGTATGGGCCACTGACCTGATACGAAGGATCCAGGAGGCATCTGGCTGTAGTTGGCTCCTCCCATGGGTAAGACTCCCAGGGGGGTGGGGGTGAAGGGGGGCCCAAAGTTCTGAGGAGTGGCGTAGGGTCCTGGAGGGATGGTCTGGAGGGAGAGGGGACAGATGGTTCATTTGATGATCAATCTTAAATCAAGTCATCAGAAGCCAGAATATCTTAACCAGTGTGGGGTTGTGTGTGTGTGTGTGTGTGTGTGTGTGTGTGTGTGTGTGTGTGTGTGTGTGTATACGCTTGCATGCGTGTGTGCTCACCGGGGGCGGGTGTGTGTCAGTGCCCTTGCTGGCCAGCCTGCTGAGGATGCTCCTCTCTGACATCTGCAGACGTGCGGCAATGGGCGGGACCCGGGACAGCGTGGCGGGGAGCCGTGTCACGTCAGCCTTCATGTCGCTCAGCAGCTCCTCCAACTGGTTCAGCACTGACATTACACCAACACAACGGTCAGTTTCCAGTTAACAGGCACCTCTTCATTTACTATTATTAAGTCAACCATCAACCATCTACTATTCAGTTCCACTGGGTTTGGGGGACATTATCCACTAGAAGTGGGACACATAGCGAACGTGAGTCACGGTGCACAGAGAATCCGGTGGGTTGGTGCTGGACTAGAACCAAAGCCTTCAAACTCTGCAGTCCGCCAGTATTGAACATTCCTTTTCAACATCATTTGTTGAAAATGTACCAAGTATGTTGTCCTTTCAAATTAACAGTACAAACATACCAACTCTTCTGAGATTGTAACTCTATCCTGATGATGACATTGTGAAATGCTCGCCTCTGGCAGCAACAGCTCTGTGAGGCTTACTGGACAGATTTAGGTCAAAGAACCTTGAAAAAATATAGCCCGGGGGGGGGCCTGTGTTTCTTTATCACTGATATAAATGCGTACAGACACACACACACACACACACACACAATCCTCCCTCCACCCCCTTCCACACTCCCCCTCACCTTTATGCAGCACGGCATTGGCCGGTTTGTTCCCGGCCAGGGACTCCTTGCTGAGGTGTTGGTGGGACTCGGCCAGACACTCCACCTCGGCATAACGGGCGTTCAACGCCATGGCGGGGTGGACCGGGTCCTGGGTCATATTCAGGTAGGCTGCCCGTCTCAGTTGTTCCTCTATCACCAGGGCCTGCTCTAATAACTGGGGGGAGAGCGGGAGGGGAGAAGGGAAAGAGAGGGAAGGGGGAGACAAGGAGAGTCAGTGTCACGTCTGCTCCCTCTCCGGCCTCTAGGTCACCAGGCTGCTCGTTATGGCGCACACTTGTCACCATCGTTATGCGCAACTGTGCGTCGTCAGACTCACCTGGACTCCATCGCTTCTCTGGTTACCTGCCCTATATATATGTCACTCCCTTTGGTTCCTTCCCTATATATATGTCACTCCCTTTGGTTCCTTCCCTATATATATATGTCACTCCCTTTGGTTCCTTCCCTATATATGTCACTCCCTTTGGTTCCTTCCCTATATATATGTCACTCCCTTTGGTTCCTTCCCTATATATGTCACTCCCTTTGGTTCCTTCCCCAGGCATCATTGTTTCTGTTTCAGGTCTGTACGTTTTTCAAGGTTCTTGTTTTGTATTATGTTGTGTTTATTTTATTAAAACACTAACTCCCTGAACTTGCTTCCCGACTCTCAGCGCATATCCTTACAGTCAGTTCTTTCCTTAAAAAAAAAAAAATGTAACTAGGCAAGTCAGTTAAGAACAAATTATTATTTACTACGACGGCCTAGGAACAGTGGGTTAACTGCCTTGTTCAGGGGCAGAAGGACAGATTTGGTCCTTGTCAGCTCTGGGATTCGATCTAACAACCAAGCGGTTACTGGTCCAACGCTCTAACCACTAGGCTACCCTGCCGGACCATCATAAAACTCCTTTGCTTTCTGACATACAGTATATCTACAGTATCTACTGCACTTCATGGCAATACAGTTCTATTGGATTTCATTGATCTGAACTGTAATGAGGAAGATGTTAGAGATAGAAGGGAAGAGAGAGGAGAGAGATACCGTATAGGTGGGTGTGGGGTGAGGAGGAGGAGGAAAACGATAGATGACATGTTTGGAGAAATTCTAGAGATTATATACATATTTACAGTTTTATTTTAGCCAGCTGTGATTTAGTCAACACCATCATTTGTGATTTTACTCAATTCGGGGGCAGAGAGAAAGAGAGACAGAGAGAGAAAGAGAGAGAGAGAGAGAGGACAGAGAAAGGAGAAAGAGACAGAGAGAAAGAGAGAGCGTGAGAGAGCGCGCGCGAGAGAGAGAGAATGCGGATGTTGAGGTCAGGGTATGAAACATGTGAGGCCGTCAAAAACAGGATGAGTGTCATTTCACAAATGCACCGGTCAGCAATACCAACCTGGTCTGTCAACCCGATATCTGTCTCTCATAGGGTCTGTCTTGTTCTTACATCCTTCAAACAGATGTTTTCTATTAGATATTATAAACTGTGTGGTTCAAGCCCAGAATGCTGATTGGCTGACAGCCATGGCATATCAGACCACATACCACGGGTATGACAAAACATGTATTTGTACTGCTCTAATTACATTAGTAACCAGTTTATAATAGCACTAAGGCACCTCAGGGGTTTGTGATATACGGCCAATATCGCAAGGCTAAGGGATGTATCCAGGCACTCCGCGTTTCGTCGGGTATAAGAACAGCCCTTAGCCGTGTTATATTGGCCATATACCACACCTCCTTATTGCTTAACTGAATAGTACAAAAGCATGTCCTGAATCCTGACAGTCTTGTCGGTGTCATGGTTGGATTTTGTTGTGTCATAGTTATGTTATGGTAATGTTATAGTATGTCATGTGATGTGTCGGGTCCAGAGTGTTTCCAGGCCTTCGAGTTATGCTATGAAGGTTATACCATGCTACACTGTTATGCCATGTCACGTTTTTTTTCACCCTATGTCATGTCATGTCATGTTATGTCATACTATGTCATGCTGTGTCACATGCTGTGGTGTCGCACCTTGAAGCGGCGGGCCAGGAACTTGTTCTTCATCTCCAGGAAGTTGCCCTTGTTGGCCTGCGACTTGAAGGGCTCGTTGACGATAGCAAACTGGGGATCGTTCTGGATGTCCTGCCACCTCGCGTACCCATGACTGATGCGCAGGGGTCAAGGGTCATACAGCTCAATACACCAGCAGCCAAAGCAATACCTAGTCTGTCAGTAGTAACAAGTATTTTAGCACAACTTCTATGAATAGGGCTATTCTCATCAAGTGTATTCCTACTGAATCCTTTCAGATCTTGATTGTTTCTTGTGGTAGGAGGGCTAGGCTTGGATTCGATATTTGGCATTCTAGTCAAAGTCATACAAATAGAACAGAATGGACTGTTCCAATCCCTATTTCATGTGTAGATTTCTGCAGATACAATCTAATACCTCTCTGTTACACAAATGCACCGACGGGTGGACTTCACACGAAGCCACTGCCGCAGCATGACAGATAAATAAACACGACAAGAAGGTCTCCGCGGCAACCACCGTCAAGGATACAGTACAATTCCCGCCAGCAGCCAGAAGTCGTGTCGCCGGTGCCAGATCTCATTCATCTTCCCGGAGGAGATGGCGGCCCGCTCCTCGTTCTGCCACAGCGTATGCAGCTCTGCAGGGTGAAACGTCAGCATAATGTTGGGTCAGTGTTATAGCATCCACGTAACGTTGTGTCAATGTCATAACAAACAGTGATACGGACTCAGTGTATTATGCCACTGTGTATGTTGCTCAGCACAGGGACAGCAGCATAACGCTGTGTCAATGTTAAAACAACATCTGATGCTGAGTGTGATCCACCACTGTGTGTGGAGCTCTTAATGGGGGATCGTCAACATAACTTTGTGTGTCAATGTTATAAGAGCAACCTGTGATACTGAAAACATTGACGTCAAAACAACCCATGATACAAGCATTTCGCTACACCCGCAATAACATCTGCTAAATACGTGTCTGTGACCAACACAATTTGATTTGATACTAAGTCACGGTGTGTGGAGCTCTTTGTGGGAGATCATCAGCATAACGTTGAATTCATGTTCAAACAACCCATGACACAGTGAGTTCTGCTTCTAAACTGGGTGCTTCGAGCCCTGAATGCTGATTGGCTGACAGCCATGGTATATCAGACCGCATACCACGGGTATGACAAAACATGTATTTTTACTGCTCTAATTACATTAGTAACCAGTTTATAATAGAAATAAGGCACCTCGGGGGGTTTGTGATATACGGCCAATATCGCAAGGCTAAGGGATGTATCCAGGAACTCTGCGTTTCGTCGGGTATAAGAACAGCCCTTAGCCGTGTTATATTGGCCATATACCACACCTCCTTATTGCTTAACTGAATAGTACAAAAGCATGTCCTGAATCCTGACAGTCTTGTCGGTGTCATGGTTGGATTTTGTTGTGGTAATGATGTGCTCTAATTACATTGGTAATCAGTTTATAATAACAACAAGGCACCTCGGGGGGTTGTGATATATGGCCAATATATCACGGCTTAGGGCTGTGTCCACTCAAATACACAGTACCAGACATGACATATGATAGGGCTCATTTACCCGTGAAGCCCCCATCAGCAATGTTGAACATGAAGCGCCGTCGCTCGGGGGGGGTGATGGGGGGTTTTGGCAAGGCATCTTTGGCAACCTCCTCCTTCGCCACTTCTTTCCCAGCATCCTTTTCACCTTTTACTTCCTCTGTGAGCAGTAAAAACACAAGCCAGTTCATTCAGATAAGTAGATGCCATTGAACTATACCTAATAGTCTATACCTATCTATCAGTGACTAGTCAGTGAGTCACTAACTAACTAACTGACTGACTAACTAACAGACATGTACAGACGGATGGACGGACAGGTGAGGTCACTCACCTTTCATCACGTCAGAGGGTTGCTGTCGCTCCATCCTTTCCATGTTGTCTGGCCCTTCTGTGGGGACAGGGGCCTCCTCACTCTTCTCCATGTCCTTTTCCTTGTTGTTGTCCTTCTCTTTCTCCTCCTCCACCTTCTCTCTAGGTGAGAGTGTTACACTACCTGGTTTCTCATGTTTGACCTCCGACCCTTGCTTAGTTGTTTCCCCGAAGGACCCCTCCTCCTTACTCTCCTCCTCAACTTTCTTCTCCTCCACTAGGGCCGGAAGGGTGTCAGTCGTTTTGGTTTCTTTCCCCTCCTTCTCCTCTTTTGTACCCTTCTCCTCCTTGTCTGTTGTTGTGCAAGGGGATAATTCTTGTAGTGCTTCTTTGGTAGAGATTGGAGTCTGGGGACATGACAAAATGTTCAGTAAGAGTTATTGGTAGAAAGATTTAGTGTAATTAATAACGTTGAATCTCTCACCTCTTCAGGGTCTGCACTCTTGTTGCTCTCTTCCTCCTTCCCCTCGTTCTTCTCCTTCTCGCCATCTTGCTCTGGCTCAGATGAGGCCTTACCCTCCTCATCTTCCTCTTCCTTCTCTCCATCTTTCCCGTTCTTCTCTAGTTTGTCCGACGGAGCAGGGGTAGCTGAACACAACACACATGCAAGGGGGTCATTTCTTACTCACTCGCACAGACACACTTGCACACACACACACACACACACACACACATTGGGAGAGATGATGACCTTCTTGGACTGTGATTCAGACGCGTTGGTGGCTGGCTGGCACAGGAGCACAGCGTGATGATTCAATCACAATTTATGATATTTATGATATTGTCTGGATAGATGGCCACATCTTTGAACTTCAAAGAGCACGGTACATCCTGAACTCGTACCTCCAGCCCTCGACAGGACAGCGGCCTACAGGAGATTCCACTTGTCTCCTGGAAAGTGATTAAAACTGGACCTTATGTTGTGAGTGTTTGTGCAACTTCAATTGTCGTGTTCGTTCGGGTTTGTTTCAAGAGATTAGAAATGCATTATATCCATTAATTTCGTACAGTTGTACAGTTGAAGTCGGAAGTTTAGATACACCTCAGACAAACACATTTAAACTCAGTTTCACAATCCCTGACATTTAGTCCAAGTAAAAATTCCCCGTCTTTGGTCAGTTAGGATCACCACTTTATTTTAAGAATGTGAAATGTCAGAATAATAGTAGAGTGAATGATTTATTTCAACTTTTATTTCTTTCACCATTCCCAGTGGGTCAGAAGTTTACATACACTCAATTAGTATTTGGTAGCATTACCTTTAAATTGTTTAACTTGGGTCAAGCATTTCGGGTAGCCTTCCACAAGCTTCTCACAATAAGTTGGGTGAATTTTGGCCCATTCCTCCTGACAGAGCTGGTGTAACCGAGTCAGGTTTGTAGGCCTCCTTGCTCGCACATGCTTTTTCATGTCTGCCCACAAATGTTCTATAGGATTGAGGTCAGGGCTTTGTGATGGCCACTCCAATACCTTGACTTTGTTGTCCTTAAGCCATTTTGCCACAACTTTGGAAATATGCTTGGGGTCATTGTCCATTTGGAAGACCCATTTGCAACCAAGCTTTAACTTCCTGACTGATGTCTTCAGATAATTTCCCTTCATCATGATGCCATATATTTTGTGAAGTGCACCAGTCCCTCCTGCAGCAAAGCACCCACACAATATGATGCTTCCACCCCCGTGCTTCACAGTTGGGATGGTGTTCTTTGGCTTGCAAGCCTCCCCCTTTTTCCTCCAAACATAACAATGGTCATTATGGCCAAAAGTTATATTTTTGTTTCATCAGACCAGAGGACATTTCTCCAAAAAGTACGATCGTTGTCCCCATATGCAGTTGCAAACCGAAGTCTGGCTTTTTTTATGGCGGTTTTGGAGCAGTGGCTTCTTCCTTGCTGAGCGGCCTTTCAGGTTATGTCGATATAGGACTAGTTTTACTATGGATATAGATACTTTGTACCTGTTTCCTCCAGCATCTTCACAGGGTCCTTTGCTGTTGTTCTGGGATTGATTTGCACTTTTCGCACCAAAGTACGTTCATCTCTAGGAGACAGAACGCGTCTCCTTCCTGAGCGGTATGACGGCTGCGTGGTCCCATGGTGTTTACACTTGCGTACTATTGTTTGTACAGATGAATGTGGTACCTTCAGGCGTTTGGAAATTGCTTCCAAGGATGAACCAGGTCTTGACTGATTTCTTTAGATTTTCCCATGATGTCAAGCCAAGAGGCACTGAGTTTGAAGGTAGGCCTTGAAATACATCCACAGGTACACCTCCAATTGACTCAAATTATGTCAATTAGCCTATCAGAAGCTTGTAAAGCCATGACATAATTTTCTGGAATTTTCCAAGCTGTTTAAAGGCACAGTCAACTTAGTGTATGTAAACTTCTGACGCACTGGAATTGTGATACAGTAAATTATAGGTGAAATAATCTGTCTGTTAACAATTGTTGGAAAATTTACTTGTGTCATGCACAAAGTAGATGTCCCAAACGACTTGCCAAAACTATAGTTTTTTAAGAATACATTTGTGGAGTGGTTGAAAAACTAGTTTTAATGACTCCAACCTAAGTGTATGTAAACTTCCGACTTCAACTGTATGTATTCTGCATTGATGGATTTTCAGTGCGACCGGTTTGACCGGTTTCAAGCATTTTCCTGTTCTCCGGTCATGACATTCAAATTTAATTGAGTTGATTTGACTCATATGTGATGTCATGTCTTATGTTTTTCAACAGCAGAATGCTGAGTCATGTTTATTTAGGGTGGGGGTGACTTACGTTTTTTCCCTGGATACAATGTCAGCGTTTTCTCTGGTAAAATGTGCCAGTATTACAATCTCCTGGTATACGCAGTATGCTATATATTTAGACTTGGTTTATTTCATCGATATTTCATCGAGCCCCATGTGTGTACAGGCGCATTCAATCAGAGATTATTCTAAACTGAAGTTTACTGTAGTGTAGTTTCCACAGTTATCACAGTCAGACTTGAGTGCCCTCTGCTGGGCATCCTGTGAGCTGCGTCTGCGCGAGTGTCTTTGTTCACCCACCTGGTTTTGAGGTGCAGGGGGTGTTGTCTGAGGTACAGCTGGGGTCAGGGGTGGGCGTAGCGGTCTTCATGGTCCCACCAGGGGAGGAGGCTCTGGAGGAAGAAGACACACTGACCTCTGGTCTCAGGGCCTCTGGCTTCATCTCTGGCTTCAGTTCTGGAAGACTCCACCGCCCATTGATGTGCTCAAACTCCTGGATCTGAGGAAGGGGATTGTGACAAAATCAAGCAATAAAGTATTTTATTCTGTTCTGTTCTAATTCTATTCTAGCCAACAGTCCCTGAATAACTGTGAAATATCTGTATTTCCTCATACGATTCTGGTCTGATTCTGGACTGATTCTGGTCTGACAGGTCTGAATCAATTAAAGCTTTGCCAAAAAACAGACAATTGCTATTGGTTGAAATGTAGCTAGCCTGTTAGCTTAGCATTGTGGCTTCTAAGATACACTTTGACCCCTGACCTTCTTCTTGACCAGGGACATGACTCCGATGCGGGTGAGCACAGGCTGCCGACACAGGCCCTCCCTCGGCACGCCATCGGCAAACGTCTCGGCACCGTCGGCCACGGGCTCACACAGGTGACGCATGAACAGAGAGACATACGCCCTGGAAAAGAGAAAGGGAGGAGAAAGGGAAGAGATTGATACATAAGATGAGAGAAGTGAGGGAGAGAGAACAGACGACAGAGAGGGAACAGACCAGCAGCATCATTGTAGCATGAAGAGCTCAGTGTAAGCTCATACTTTAGCCTGCCTATGACTCAAACAATAAGGACGCCATGCCATATCAGTCCCACTCCACTCACTTGAACTCCTTCTCACTCTTGCCCCTCAGGTCTCTGACCAGCCACTGGCAGGAGAAGGCGTCCTGTGCGGGCATGCCCCAACGCATCACCGCGTTTAGGAAGGCTTTCCTCTGGCGCGTGTTGAAGCCCAATACCTAGAGGGGAGAGAGAGCATAAGGACTTCATAACACATTCATAACCATACACTACCGTTCAGAAGTTTGGGGTCACTTAGAAATGTTCTTGTTTTTGAAAGAAAAGCACATTTCTTGTCCATTAAAACAACATCAAATTGATCAGAAATACAGTGTAGACATGGTTAATGTTGTAAATGACTATTGTAGCTGGAAACGACAGATGTTTTTAAATGGAATATCTACATAGGCGTATCTACAAAGTCTGGTTCATCCTTGGGAGCAATTTCCAAATGCCTGAAGGTACCACGTTCATCTGTACAAAAATAGTACGCAAGTATAAACACCATGGGACCACGCAGCCGTCATACCGCTCAGGAAGGAGACGCGTTCTGTCTCCTAGAGATGAACGTACTTTGGTGTGAAAAGTGCAAATCAATCCCAGAACAACAGCAAAGGACCTTGTGAAGATGCTGGAGGAAACAGGTACAAAAGTATCTATATCCACTGTATGACAAGTCCTATAGCGACATAACCTGAAAGGCCGCTCAGCAAGTAAGAAGCCACTGCTCCAAAACCGCCATAAAAAAGCCAGACTACGGTTTGCAACTGCACATGGGGACAAAGATCATAGTTTTTGGAGAAATGTCCTCTGGTCTGATGAAATACAAATAGAACTGTTTGGCCATAATTACCATCGTTATGTCTGGAGGAAAAAGGGGGAGGCTTGCAAGCCGAAGAACACCATCCCAACTGTGAAGCACGGGGGTGGAAGCATCATGTTTTGGGGGTGCTTTGCTGCAGGAGGGACTGGTGCACTTCACAAAATAGATGGCATCATGAGGTAGGAAAAGTCTGTGGTTCTTTTGAAGCAACATCTTGGTCGCAAATGGGTCTTCCAAGTGGACAATGACCCCAAGCATACTTCCAAAGTTGTGGCAAAATGACTTAAGGACAACAAAGTCAAGGTATTGGAGTGGCCATCACAAAGACCTGACCTCACTCCTATAGAATATTTGTGGGCAAAACTGAAAAAGCGTGTGTGAGCAAGGAGGCCTTACAAACCTTACTCAGCTCTGTTAGGAGGAATGGGCCAAAATTCACCCAACTTATTATGGGAAGCTTGTGGAAGGCTACCTGAAACATTTGACCCAAGTTAAACAATTTAAAGGCAATGCTACCAAATACTAATTGAGTGTATGTAAATGTCTGACCCACTGGGAATGTGATGAAAGAAATAAAAACTGAAATAAATCATTCTCTCTACTATTATTCTGACATGTCACATTCTTAAAATAAAGTGGTGATCCTGACTGACCTAAGGCAGGGAATGTTTACGAGGATTAAATGTCAGGAATTGTGAAAAACTGAGTTTAAATGTATTTGGCAAAGGTTTACGTCAACTGTATAATATCCATAACCCCTATACAGAATGTATAAATTCTTATGTCAAGAATAGCAGATAAGTTGTTGTCTCTAACCTCCAAGTTTCCCCCTACTCTGGCCAACAGGGGGGGAAGTGGCTTGTCTCGCTCGTTCCTCATCTGGCGACGGGACTGTCGGCGAGAACCTGGACGAAGATAGAGAGAATATGAAGGGGGGGTGAGAGAGAGAGAGAGAGAGAGAGAGAGTGAGGGGAAATCAGGAGAGTAAGCAGCATAGTCATTATGGTACTTGAGTGAAGCAGCCATATCATCTGAAATCTAATCATCCATCTGTTACAGGGGTGTCAAAGTCAATTCCTGGAGGGCTGTGTGTCTGCTGGTTTTCGTTATTTCCTTTCAACTTCTGTCCAATTAGCCCTAGACAACCTGGTGAGGGGAGTTCCTTACTAATCAATCAAGTACAAGGGAGGAGCTAAAACCAGCAGACCTTCGGCCGTCGAGGACAGAAGTTTAACACGTGATCCATCCCAACACATTCAACAGAAGAGGCTTCATTCCAAATGTGTTTGTGTCTTGTGTACTTAGGCATACCTTCTGGCCTCTCATCGAAGTCTTCATCCTCCTCCTCAGAGCCCACAGAGTACTCGGACTGGTTATCTGAAATACCAGCATGCCACTCTGAAACAGCACATGGTGTACCGTCAATAGGCTAGGCCCACTGGCCCCATGCGGCTACCATTAGCAATACTTTAGCAATACCTAACGTATAGCACAGAGACCATATTACATGATCTAATTCTAGCAAAGAGCACAGCTTTTATTTAAAACAATCATGGATGAACCAATATATGGGCCAATACAAAGTAGGAGGAGTCTAACCCTTCTTTAATTATAAAAAAGAAGAAGAAGTTATTCAGAATGCCTAAGGTGTGACAGTACAAAATGGCCCATGTTGTCATAGTGATGCATGCTAATAACATAAACGACACCTCCATCCATCTCCATGACAACCAGGACTGACAGTTCCCAACTACCTACCTTGGTCCTCCTGTGCTGCGTCGTTGTAGTTGACAGGCTTGCGGTTCCTCTTGCCCTTGCCCAGTTTACTAGCCAGGTCCTCCTGTTGTTGCTCATAGTGATGTCTCAGCAGCTTCTCCCAGTATTCTGGGTCCACACACTCTTCCTGCTTAATGATCTCACGCTCCACCTCCTCAATCTGGATACACACATGCAAGAACATGGAAGTAAAGTTTACATACAACCAGTGTGATACAATCTACTTATAAACCCGTATAATAGCTCAATGGACAGTGTTAACAGTTTACACATAGATCAATATTTTTAAAAGTACACTAAAGTGCCATACACATTTTTGTATACATTAAAGCGTACAAAAACAGTAATGTTATCTATCACTTCTCTCTCCAACAGCTTTTCTCCATCGCTCTCTCTGTACATCACCTTATCCTCTCAAACCATGTAGCCAGGTACTTTGAAGGAGCTGAGGTATTCCCCAACTGCCCCCCCCCCAAAACCTCACCTCTCCCTTCCCTCTCTCTCTCCTTCCCTCTCTCCCTCCTTCCCTTTCTCACCTTATCCTCCTCTCGAACCATGTAGCGGGCCACTTTGAAGGAGCTGAGGTATTCATTCATGTTCTGCATGTCTGTGTCGTCTGTAGCGTCCTGGCTCCGGTCCAGCAGTCTCTCGATGGCCGAGCTGTCATAGTGGATCACACTGCCCTCATCATCCCTGTTGTCCCCCGCTGGACAGCGTATAGGAGAGAGAGGGGACATACGTGGTGGTGAGAGGACATTGGGGGAATAGAAAACGGTGGTGAAACACAGATTAGGATGTGACTAAAATCGATCTTTATAAAGATGTATGTAACAACCCCCAAAATGCAATGTATGTTACAGAATTCTCCCAAATCTCTGACATCTAAACATATACCCAAAATAAATGTCCTATCCTTGCATTTCTTCCTCTGAAATCCCTCCATCCTCCTCCTCTATCCTTCCAACTCCCCCTCTCCCTTTCTCCTATCCTCCTCCCATCCCCCACAATCGATTATCAGTCAAATCAAACCAATCAACAAATGTCACTTACATTCGATCTCGTCCTTGAAGAGTTCCTCGGTGCCGAACTTGAGGATGTCGTCCAGCTCCTGTTTGGACATGGATCCAGCCTTGGAGCCCAGGCCGGGCCTCACCACCAGGTGGGTCAGCATCATCTTCCTCTTTGCCACCTGGGTGATGCGCTCCTCCACACTGGCACGGGTCACAAAACGGTAGATCATCACCTTGTTGGCCTGCCCGATGCGGTGGGCGCGACTGAATGCCTTGTGAGGGAGAAGGAGGGAGAAGAGGAGGGAGGAAAGAGTGAGATAGGTAGGGAATGGACACAGAATGAGGGAGAGAGAAAAGGGATTAAGGAATTAACCATTAAATCAAATCAAATTGTATAAGTCACATGTGCCGAATACAACAGGTGTAGTAGACCTTACAGTGAAATGCTTACTTACAAGCCCTTAACCAACAATGCAGTTTTAAGAAAACACCTAAAAAAAAGTAAGAGATAAGAATAACAAATCATTAAAGAGCAGCAGTAAATAACAACAGCAGGGCTATATAAAGGGGGTACCGGTACAGAGTCAATGTGTGGGGGCACCGGTGTCGAGGTAATTGAGGTAATATGTACATGTAGGTAGAGTTATTAAAGTGACTATGCATAGATAATAACAGAGAGTAGCAGCAGCGTAGAATAGGGGGGAATAGTGCCTTGCGGTCGGAGGCAGAGAAGTTGCCGTAACAGGCAGTGATGCAACCACTCAGGAAGCTCTCGATGGTGCAGCTGTAAAACCTTTTGAGGATCTGAGGACCCATGCCAAATCTCCTGAGGAAGAATAGGTTTTGTCGTGCCCTCTTCATGACTGTCTTGGTGTGCTTGGAACATGTTAGTGTGTTAGTGATGTGGACGCCAAGGAACTTGAAGCTCTCAACCTGCTCCACTACAGCCCCGTCGATGAGAATGGGGGCGTGCTCAGTCCTCCTTTTCCTGTAGTCCACAATCATCTCCTTTGTCTTGATCACATTGGGGGAGAGATTGCTGTCCTTGCACCACACTGTCAGGTCTCTGACCTCCTCCCTATAGGCTGTCTCATCATTGTCGGTGATCAAGCCTACCACTGTTGTGTCATCAGCAAACTTCATGATGGTGTTGGAGTCATACCTGGCCGTGCAGTCATGATTGAACAGGGAGTACAGGAGGGGACTGAGCACGCACCCCTGAGGGGCCATTGTGTTGAGGATCAGCGTGGCGGATGTGTTGTTACCTACCTTTACCACCTGAGGACGGCCCGTCAGGAAGTCCAGGATCCAGTTGCAGAGGGAGGTGTTTAGTCCCAGGGTCCTTAGCTTAGTGATGAGCTTTGAGGGCACTATGGTGTTGAACGCTGAGCTGTAGTCAATGAATAGCATTCTCACATAGGTGTTCCTTTTGTCCAAGTATGAAAGGGCAGTGGGGAGTGCAATAGAGATTGCATAATCTGTGGATCTGTTGGTGCAGTATGCAAATTGGAGTGGGTCTAGGGTTTCTGGGATAATGGTGTTGATGTGAGCCATGACCAGCCTTTCAAAGCACTTCATGGCTACAGACGGGTAATCATTTAGGCAGGTTACCTTAGTGTTCTTGGGCACAGGCACTATGGTGGTCTGCTTGAATCATGTTGGTATTATAGACTCAGACAGGGAGAGGTTGAAAATGTCAGTGAAGACACTTGCTAGTTGGTCAGCGCATGCTCGCAATACACGTCCTGGTCATCCATCTGGCCCTGCAGCCTTGTGAATGTTGACCTGTTTAAAGGTCTTAATCACATTGTCTGCGTAGAGCGTGATCACACACTCATCCAGAACAGCTGATGCTCTCATGCATGTTTCAGTGTTACTTGCCTCGAAACAAGCATCAAAGTTATTTAGCTCGTCTGGTCAGCTTGTGTCACTGGGCAGCTCTCGGCTGTGCTTCCCTTTGTAGTCTGTAATATTTTGCAAGCCCTGCCACATCCGACGAGCATCGGAGCCGGTGTAGTACGATTCGATCTGGGTCCTGTATTGACGCTTTGCCTGCTTAATGGTTCGTCGGAGGGCATAGCGGGATTTCTTATAAGCTTCCGGGTTACTCCTCAATGCCATCGGAAGAATCCCGGAACATATTCCAGTTTGTGCCAGAAAAACAGTCCTGTAGTTTAGCATCTGCTTCATCTAACCACTTTTTTTATAGACTGAGTCACTGGTGCTTCCTGCTTTAATTTTTGCTTATAAGCAGGAATCAGGAGGATATAATTATGGTCAGATTTTCCAAATGGATGGGGAAGGAGAGCTTTGTACACGTCTTTGTGTGTGGAGTAAAGGTGGTCTTGAATTTTTTTTCCCTCTGGTTGCACATTTAACATACTGATAGAAATGAGGTAAAACTGATTTAAGTTTCCCTGCATTAAATTCTCCGGCCACTAGGAGCGCCGCCTCTGGATGAGTGTTTTCCTGTTTGCTTATGGCGGTATACAGCTCATTGAGTGCGGTTTTAGTGCCAGCATTGCTCTGTGGTGGTATGTAGACAATTACAAAAAATACAGATGAAAACTCTCTAGGTAGATAGTGTGGTCTACAGCTTATCATGAGATACTCTACCTCAGGCGAGAAAAACCTAGAGATTTCCTTAGATATCATGCACCAGCTGTTGTTTACATATATGCATAGGCCCCCGCCCCATGTCTTACCAGAGGCTCCTGTTCTATCCTGCTGATAGAGTGTATAACCCGCCAGCTGTATGTTCTTAATATCGTCGTTCAGCCACGACTCAGTGAAACATAAGATATTACAGTTTTTAATGTCCCGTTGGTAGGTATATACGTGCTTTCTGTTCGTCCCATTTATTTTCCAGCGATTAAACGTTAGCTAGCAGGATGGAAGGCAAAGGCAGATTAGCCATTTATTTACTGTTTGTATGGTGTTTAAAGAGCAAAAAGTAAGTGCATGGAAATGTATGTAAATTCTACATGAATGTCCTTAAAACTTGTTTCTTTTCTCGATAATGGAAATTATTTCAACATTCAAGTGACAGTCTACCTGGATGTCATTGTGGGGGTTCCAGTCTGAGTCGAAGATGACAACAGTGTCTGCTGTGGCCAGGTTAATACCCAGACCCCCTGCCCTGGTGGACAGCAGGAAACAGAATTGAGGAGCACCAGGAGCTGAGAGAGTGAGACAGAGGGAAAGAGAGAGAGAAGGAGATACAGAAAGTGAGATGGGGGGAGAGAAATAAATTGGATTAGACACTGATAACGAGAAGGAAAAAAATCGCAATGTTCCCTTTCATCTAAATGGAAATATTTGTATTTGTTTCTAGAACCTGCAGTGGACTGAGCGTCTGCCTCACCATTGAACCTGTCTATGGCCTCCTGTCTCAGAGCTCCTGTGACTCCTCCGTCGATCCTCTCGTACTTATAACCCTCAAAGTCCAGGAAGTCCTCCAACAGGTCCAACATCTTAGTCATCTACCAGGGAGGGAGGAGAGCAGGAGAGAGAAGAGAAATGGTTACGGAACTGCTAACAGCGCGCATGTTTGTATTTGCGTGTGTGTGTGCGCGTGTGTGTACCAACCTGTGAGAAGACTAGCACCCGGTGTCCCTGGTCCTTCAGTTTCCTCATCATCTTCTGCAACAGAGTCAGTTTCCCAGAAGCCTTTGTGAGGTCCATGCCCTCGTACGCTCCGCTCGCCGTCTTGCGGGCTTCCTAATACCACGGTAAAGACAACACACCATGGCCATGTGATGACATATAACTCATACATTATATATAGATATAACTTCTTTATTGAACTTGAATAACTGAAAGAACGTAAACTCTTTCATTTCAATGAACATTTGTGGTCATGTTTACATTAATGCATATTCCTAGGTTTTTTCCCCCCTTAGACTGAAATAGGCTGAATACAATTGTAGCTATACTACTCAAACCTACCAAAATGTGTCACCGTTTTGGTACATGGTACCATTACTGGTACACACGTGAAACTGTTAGGAGTGAAAAGCCCAGCAGCATTGCAGTTCTTGACACACTGAAACCAATGCGCCTGGCACCTCCTACCATAACCCGTTCAAAGGCCACTTAAATATTTTGTCTTGCACAGTCACCGTCTGAATGGCACACATACACAATCCATGTCTCAATTGTCTCAAGGCTTAAAAATCCTTCTTTAACCTGTCTCTTCCCCTTCATCTACACTGATTAAAGTGGATTTAACAGGTGACATCAACAAGGGACCATAGCTTTCACCTTAATTAATGAGTCTGACACGAAGGGTATAATGTTGCTCCCAGACAAGGCCCAAATCCCCATCATTCACATGAAGAAAATAAGGAAATACAGGGGGCGCAGATCAGGGTGCCTGGTGAGAATTCGTCGGCAAGAGGGTAACTCACCTCTACCATCTGTTCTATTAGCGTGCAAACACTGTAGAAAACACTGGATGGGCTCTGTTCGAGACTATCCTACCAATGGGACATTAAAAACTGTAATATCTTATGTTTCACCAAGTCGTGGCTGAACGACCACACGCATAATATACAGTTGGCTGTGTTTTCCGTACATCGGCAGGACAGAACAGCTACGTCTGGTAGGGTTGGGGGTTTGTGTCTATTTGTAAATAACAGCTGGTGCGCAATGTCTAATGTTAAGGTAGGCTCGAGGTATTGCTCGTCTGAGGTAGAGTACAACATAATAAGCTGTAGACCACACTATCTACCAAGATAAGCTGTAGACCACTCTATCTACCATATTTTTCATAGCCATCTATTTACCACCACAAACCGAAAGTGGCAGTAAGACCGCCTTTCGTTCCAGTTCTCTGCTGCCTGTGACTGGAACGAATTGCAAAAATCGCTGAAGTTGGAGACTTTTATCTCCCTCACCAACTTCAAACATCTGCTATCTGAGCAGTTAACCGATCGCTGCAGCTGTACATAGTCTATCGGTAAATAGCCCACCCATTTTTACCTACCCCATCCCCATTCTGTTTTTATTTATTTACTTTTCTGCTCTTTTGCACACCAATATCTCTACCTGTACATGACCATCTGATCATTTATCACTCCAGTGTTATTAACCTGCAAAATTGTAATTATTCGCCTACCTCCTCATGCCTTTTGCACACAATGTATATAGACTCCCCCTTTTTTTTCTACTGTGTTATTGACTTGTTAATTGTTTACTTACTCCATGTGTAACTTTGTGTTGTCTGTTCACACTGCTATGCTTTATCTTGGCCATGTCGCAGTTGCAAATGACAACTTGTTCTCAACTAGCCTACCTGGTTAAATAAAGGTGAAATAAAAAAATGTAAAAAAAATTCAATGAGCCATAAGGCCGCATTTATGGCCATAAGTAAACAAGAAAATGCTCATCCAGAAGTGGTCGGGGACTTTAATACAGGAAAACTTAAATCCGTTTTATCTCATTTCCACCAGCATGTCACATGTGCAACCAGAGGGAAAAAACTCTAGACTACCTTTACTCCACACACAGAGACACATGCAAAGCTCTCCTTCGCCCTCCATTTGGCAAATCTGACCATAATTATATCCTCCTGATTCCTGCTTACAAGCAAAACCTAAAGCAGGAAGTACCAGTGACTCACTCAATACGGAAGTGGTCAGATGACGCGAATGCTACGCTTAAGGATTGTTTTTCTAGCACAGACTGGAATATGTTCCGCGATTCATCCAATGGCATTCAGTCACCGGCTTCATCAATGAGTGCATTGACGATATTGTCCCCACAGGTAACATCTGCACCGAGCTCAAGGCGAGAGCTGCCGCTTTCAAGAAGCGGGACATTAATCCGGAAGCTTATAAGAAATCCCGCTATGCCCTCAGATGAACCATCAAACAGGCAAAGTGTCAATACAGGACCAAGATTGAATCCTACTACACTGACTCCGACGCTCGTCAGATGTGGCAGAGCTTGCAAAGTGTTACGGACCACAAAGGTAAACTCAGACGTGAGCTGCCCAGTGACGCAAGCCTACCAGACGGGCTAAATACCTTGTATGCTCGCTTCGAGGCAAGCAACACTGAAACATGCATGAGAGCACCAGCTGTTTCAGATGCCTGTGTGATCACGCTCTCCGTAGCCGATGTGAGTAAGACCTTTAAACAGGTCAACATTCACAAGGCCACGGGGCCAGACGGATTACCAGGACGTGTACTCAGAACATGTGCGGACCAACTGGCAAGTGTCTTCACTGACATTTTCAACCTCTCCCTCACCGAGTCTGTAATACCTACATCTTTCAAGCAGACCACCATAGTCCCTGTGCCCAAGAAAGTGAAGGTAATCTGTTGAAATGACTACCGACCCGTAACACTCATGTTAGTAGCCATGAAGTGCTTTGAAAGGCTGGACATGGCTCACATCAACACCATCATCCCAGAAACCGTAGACCCACTCCAATTCGCATACCGCCCCAACAAATTCGATTTGATATGATTTGATTCACCTGGTCAGTCAATCATTGAAAGAGCAGGTGTTCCTAACGTTTTGTACACTCAGTGTATCATTATGATCATAGTTACCATGGAGGCGACAGGGAAGAGATAGGGGTGGTTGGCACACTTCTTCAGGTCCATCATGATGTTGAGTAGAGACACCTGGTTACCTCCTCCTTTAGAGTTCAAAGCCTCAAAGTTCCTCGTCAGAATCAACTTGTAGTATTTCCTTTTATAATACATCAATGAAGAAAGACACAGTTAGTGTGTGATTATTTTTATGATTATCTTGTCACTCTCTCTTTTTCAGTCTCTTTGTCAACCATACGCCTTTCCCTCCTCTCTTCCCTCTTTTTCACTATTCCTGTCCTTTCATTCCTCTCCTCTCCTTTCTCCCTTCATGCATCCTCCCCCACCCCTCCCCACTCTCTCTCCACCCCGCTCCTCCTTACTTCTGCATGGGGCTTAGTTCCACTCGTACGATGAGCTCAGTCTTGGACGGCATGTTCTTGAAGACGTCAGCCTTCAGCCTCCTCAACATGTGGGGACCCAGCAGGTCATGGAGCTTCTGGATCTGGTCCTCCTTGGAGATGTCTGCAAACTCCTCCAGGAACCCCTCCAGATTACTACAGAGGGAGGGAGAGAGAGATAGTGAAAGCATGTCTGGTGAATGGAGGCTATTTAGGTTGAAAACATGCAAATAGAAGTACAGATGCATGGCTGTGTTGTGTGTGAGTGGTTTGCTTGCATATATGGCTGCATTTGGACAAGCAGCTCGATTCCACTAATTGGTCTTTTGGCCAATCACATCAGATCTTTTCACGTCAGCTCTTTTTCAGAGCTGATCTGATTGGTCAAAAGACCAATTAGTGGGGGAAAAAGATCATAATTGGGCTGCCTGTCTAAACACAGCCTTTGAGTGTGTGCATCTATACATCCACATACGTCCAAGTCGGTGTCAGTCTATATGTACATGTTATGCGTATGTGTTTATATGGCTGTGTTTACACAGAGAGCCCAATTCTGATATTTGGCCTAATTATTGATCTGATAGGTCAAAATACCAATTAGTGGCAAAAGATCAGAATTAGTCTGTCTGTGTAAACACAGCCATTATGTGAATATGTGTGTGCGTGTGTTACCCTACTTGAAACGGTTGGGAGTGAGGAAGTTGAGCAGGTGAAACAGCTCCTCCAGGTTGTTCTGTAGAGGAGTACCAGTCAGCAGCAGCTTGTGGTCAATCGTATAGTCATTCAGACGTCTGAAGAACTGAGGAGAGAAACCACAGGCAATAATTAATTGATTGATTCAACGATTGATTGATTGGTGACGTTCATTGTCTTTCAAGAGGAAATTCTGTAAGGTTTCAAATTGTATTTGTGAAGTTTTCAGGTTTTATGATTAGCGAGAGTCTTCCTGGATGGCTCGGTATTGTCTTCCTCGAAGTGAGCATAGAATGTGTTGAGCTCGTCTGGGAGGGAGGATTCAGTGGGCACCTCACAGCTGGATTTGCCTTTGTAGTCTTTGGTAGTGTGTAGTCCTTGCCACATACGGAGTGAGTCTGAGTTGTCGAACGTCAATTCAAGGTTTGAGTCTGTATTGCCTTTGGCGTCCCTAATGGATTTGCGTAACTGCTCGCCTTGTACGCGTTGCGTGCTACCAAGTCATCGGGGTTCGTTCTGCTGACATTGAATGCTGCAGTACGGGCTATCAGCATTGTACGGATATCTCCGTTCATCCAGGGTTTTTGTTTGGGGCAGTGGTGTAGCGGTGCCTTGAAAAGTAGGTATACTCAAATTTTGCCAATTTTTCTCCAAACGCCCTGTCCGGCAAAGGAAAGGCACCCTGTCTGAAAAATTGAGAAACAATTACATACACTATGAACCTACAATGATAAATCCCACATTGGTCTTTCACAGTCAGGCCAACCCAAGCTGTTCTATGCAGTAGGCTAATAGTAGGCCTACTATTGAAACTGATAAACTGAGTTAGATATGTACAGGTTACAGATTTTACCCAATTTTGTTTCCAGGTTTTCGTTCTCAAAGTCACACAGTTTTTAACAGAAAAACAACATCATTGTATGTTCTAAGTCAATAACAATGCTTAAACCACATCAAGAGACCACCTTTGAGATCTGGGAAAATCAACATTTCTTAGATTTAAAAAAAAAAGTTACCCTTTACTTCACGTGTGCAGGCACCTAGCACTATTGTTTGATTAGCATGTTTCTAGCACATGAGATGGAGTTTGCAAAGGAAAAGGCCACTGGAATTATGCAAATAATCATGATCTGTTTCTGACAGGTAGGATACTTTGTATCTAGCTAACATTTAATAGAGAAGGTTTTTGGGAAAGCCTTTCAATCTACCAGAAGATGGGTTTGCCTTTCATTAGCATCGCTATATTTGACCTGTTCCTTAATTGGTTTTACTTCATATTATGAGGCATGTCTTACCTTGCTTCAAAGTAGCATGTAGCCAAAATCCACCATAGAAACGGGAAGGCAATTATTTTTTATAAAGACTTCCTCATATGTGTTCTATTGGTTTTCTTTCAACTTTGTTTCATTGTCTAGCAGCCAAAGGCATCATCCTAATCATGTTAGTCACCCATGTTGCTATGCCCTCCAACAAAACATCAAACAGGCAAAGCGTCAATACAGGACCAAGATCGAATCGTACTACACTGGCTCAGACGCCCTTCGGATGTGGCAGGGCTTGCAAACTGTTACAGACTACAAAGGGAAGCACAGCTGAGAGCTGCCCAGTGACAAGAGCCTACCAGACGAGCTAAATAACTTTTATGCTCACTTCGAGGCAAATAACACTGAAACATGCATGAGAGCTTCAGCTGTTCCGGACGACTGTGAGATCACACTCTCCGCAGCCAATGTGAGTAAGAACTTTAAACAGGTCAACATTCACAAGGCCGGAGGGCCAAACGGATTACCAGGATGTGTACTCCGAGCATGACCTGACCAACTGGCAAATGTCTTCACTGACATGTTCAACTACTCCCTGTCTGAGTCAGTAATACCACCATAGTCCCTGTGCCCAAGAACACTAAGGTAACCTGCTTAAAACTTGTTGGAGATAGGGGGCAGTATTTTCACTTTGGATGAATTGCGTGCCCATAGTGAACTTCATCCTACTCTGTCCTAGATTGCTAATATATGCATATTATTATTACTATTGGATAGAAAACACTCTGATGTTTCTAAAACTGTTTGAATTATGTCTGTGAGTATAACAGAACTCATAGGGCAGGCAATCTTCCAAACAGGAAGTGAAATTCTGAATACATGTCTAATTTTAAGTCATCGCCTATCCACTTGCAAATAAGATTGAGATCTGGAAGCACTTCCTACGCCTTCAACTAGATGTCCTCAATCAGTATAACGTGGAATGGAGCTTCTGGTGATTAAGAAGTGAGTATACAGCAATGCCCACTGAAGAATAAGTGGGTATATGGCATATACCTGCGTATACCCTCCACTACACCAGCGGCTTGGGGTATGTCTGGATTCTTATTGTGGGTACAACATCATCAACACATTTCCTATTGAAGCCTGTGACTGACGATGTATATTCCTCAATGTTGATGGATGAGTCCTGGGTGGATGAAGCTTTGACCGTATTCCAATCAGTATTCTCAAAACAGTCCTGCAGCATTGAGTCTGCCTCCTCTGTCCAGCGCCTCACTATTCTCTGTGTTGGTGTCTCCTTCTTGAGTTGCTGCGTGTAGGACGGGGGAGTAGGAACAGAGAGACGTGATCTGATTGGCCAAAGTTAAAAACAGTACAAACGCACACACACAAAACCAAACAGGTGCAGCCTACCTTGCTCTGGTTGTTCTTGAGGCGGTGGGCTTCGTCCACCACTAGACAGGCCCAGTCTATAGACTTCAGGGAGGTCTGGTCTATCGTCACCAGCTCATAGGACGTCAACAGGACATGGAACTTTATAGGGGCTTCTCTCTGGAGAGGAGGAGGGGGGATAGAGGGGAGAGAGAGAGAGGAGGAGGGGGGATAGAGGGGGGAGAGAGGGGAGAGAGAGAGGAGGAGGGGGGATAGAGGGGGGATAGAGAGGGGAGGAGGGGGGATAGAGGGGGGATAGAGAGGGGAGAGAGAGGAGGAGGGGGGATAGAGGGGGGATAGAGAGGGGAGAGAGAGAGGAGGAGGGGGGATAGAGGGGGGATAGAGGGGGGAGAGAGAGAGGAGGATGGGGGATAGAGGGGAGAGAGAGAGGAGGAGGGGGATAGAGGGGGAGAGAGAGAGGAGGAGGGGGGATAGAGGGGGGAGAGAGGGGGGAGAGAGAGAGGAAGATGGGGGGATAGAGGGGGGAGAGAGAGGGGAGGAGGGGGGATAGAGGGGAGAGAGAGAGGAGGAGGGGGGATAGAGGGGGATAGAGGGGAGAGAGAGAGAGGAGGAGGGGGATAGAGGGGGGATAGAGGGGAGAGAGAGATGAGGAGGGGGGAGAGAGGGGGGAGAGAGAGAGGAGGAGGAGGGGGGATAGAGGGGGGATAGAGGGGGGAGAGAGACAGGAGGAGGGGGGATAGAGGGGGGAGAGAGGGGGGAGAGAGAGAGGAGGAGGGGGGATAGAGGGGGGATAGAGGGGGGAGAGAGACAGGAGGAGGGGGGATAGAGGGGGGAGAGAGGGGGGAGAGAGAGAGGAGGAGGGGGGATAGAGGGGGGATAGAAAGGGGAGAGAGAGAGGAGGAGGGGGGATAGAGGGGAGAGAGAGAGGAGGAGGGGGGATAGAGGGGAGAGAGAGAGAGGAGGAGGGGGGATAGAGGGGGGATAGAGGGGAGAGAGAGAGGAGGAGGGGGGATAGAGGGGGGAGAGAGGGGAGGAGGAGGGGGGATAGAGGGGGGATAGAGGGGAGAGAGAGAGAGGAGAACGGGGATAGAGGGGGGATAGAGAGGGGAGAGAGAGAGGAGGAGGGGGGATAGAGGGGGGATAGAGAGGGGAGGAGGGGGGATAGAGGGGAGAGAGAGAGGAGGAGGGGGGATAGAGGGGGGAGAGAGAGGAGGAGGGGGGATAGAGGGGGGAGAGAGAGAGGAGGAGGGGGGATAGAGGGGGGATAGAGGGGGGATAGAGAGGGGAGAGAGAGAGGAGGAGGGGGATAGAGGGGAGAGAGAGAGGAGGAGGGGGGATAGAGGGGGGATAGAGAGGGGAGAGAGAGAGGGGGAGGGGGGATAGAGGGGAGAGAGAGAGGAGGAGGGGGGATAGAGGGGGATAGAGAGGGGAGAGAGGAGGAGGGGGGATAGAGGGGAGAGAGAGAGGAGGAGGGGGGATAGAGGGGAGAGAGAGAGGAGGGGGGATAGAGGGGGGATAGAGAGGGGAGAGAGAGAGGAGGAGGGGGGATAGAGGGGGGATAGAGAGGGGAGAGAGAGGAGGAGGGGGGATAGAGGGGGGAGATAGAGAGGGGAGAGAGAGGAGGAGGGGGGATAGAGGGGGGATAGAGAGGGGAGAGAGAGAGGAGGAGGGGGATAGAGGGGGGATAGAGAGGGGAGAGAGAGAGGAGGAGGGGGGATAGAGGGGGGATAGAGAGGGGAGAAAGAGAGGAGGAGGGGGGATAGAGGGGGGATAGAGAGGGGAGAGAGAGAGGAGGAGGGGGATAGAGGGGGGATAGAGAGGGGAGAAGAGAGGAGGAGGGGGATAGAGGGGGGATAGAGAGGGGAGAAAGAGAGGAGGAGGGGGGATAGAGGGGGGATAGAGAGGGGAGAGAGAGGAGGAGGGGGGATAGAGGGGGGATAGAGAGGGGAGAGAGAGAGGAGGATGGGGGATAGAGGGGAGAGAGAGAGGAGGAGGGAGGATAGAGGGGGGATAGAGAGGGGAGAGAGGGAGGATAGAGGGGGGATAGAGAGGGGATAGAGAGGAGGAGAGAGGAGGAGAGGGGGGATAGAGGGGGGATAGAGAGGGGAGAGAGAGAGGAGGAGGGGGGATAGAGGGGGGATAGAGAGGGGAGAGAGAGAGGAGGAGGGGGGATAGAGGGGGGATAGAGAGGGGAGAGAGAGAGGAGGAGGGGGGATAGAGGGGGGATAGAGAGGGGAGAGAGAGAGGAGGAGGGGGGATAGAGGGGGGATAGAGAGGGGAGAGAGAGAGGAGGAGGGGGGATAGAGGGGGGATAGAGAGGGGAGAGAGAGAGGAGGAGGGGGGATAGAGGGGGGATAGAGAGGGGAGAGAGAGAGGAGGAGGGGGGATAGAGGGGGGATAGAGAGGGGAGAGAGAGAGGAGGAGGGGTATAGAGGGGGGATAGAGAGGGGAGAGAGAGAGGAGGAGGGGTATAGAGGGGGGATAGAGAGGGGAGAGAGAGAGGAGGAGGGGTATAGAGGGGGGATAGAGAGGGGAGAGAGAGAGGAGGAGGGGTATAGAGGGGGGATAGAGAGGGGAGAGAGAGATGAGGAGGGGGGATAGAGGGGGGATAGAGAGGGGAGAGAGAGATGAGGAGGGGGGATAGAGGGGGGATAGAGAGGGGAGAGAGAGAGGAGGAGGGGGGATAGAGGGGGGATAGAGAGGGGAGAGAGAGAGGAGGAGGGGTATAGAGGGGGGATAGAGAGGGGAGAGAGAGAGAGGAGGAGGGGTATAGAGGGGGGATAGAGAGGGGAGAGAGAGAGGAGGAGGGGTATAGAGGGGGGATAGAGAGGGGAGAGAGAGAGGAGGAGGGGGGATAGAGGGGGGATAGAGGGGGGATAGAGAGGGGATAGAGAGGGGAGAGAGAGGGGAGAGAGAGAGGAGGAGGGGGGATAGAGAGGGGAGAGAGAGGGGAGAGAGAGAGGAGGGTTAGAGGGGGGATAGAGAGGGGAGAGAGGGAGGAGGAGGGGGGATAGAGAGGGGAGAGAGAGAGGAGGGGGGATAGAGGGGGGATAGAGAGGGGAGAGAGAGAGGAGGGGGGATAGAGGGGGGATAGAGAGGGGAGAGAGGGAGAGGGACAGAGAGAAACAGAAGCAGATATTTGATTTTTTTCTTTTTTAGAAGATGGGATGAACAGATCTGAGCTTTCTCTCATGTCGTTCCTCTGCCCCCTCCTCCCCTCCCTCCCTCCCGTCCGTCCTCACCCTCAGTTTGAAGGTTTTCCTCCCTCCCCGTACGGCCGTGTCGTCGAAGGTCAGCTCGTTCTCTCTGATGATGGCTCTGCTGTCCTTGTCTCCTGTGTAGGTCACCACGTAGAAGTCAGGGGCCCACATCTCAAACTCTCTCTCCCAGTTAATGATGGTGGAGAGGGGGGCACTCACCAGGAACGGGCCCCTAGTGTGGCCCTTGGTGGGGGGAAGAGGGTAGGAGAGATTTTTTTTATACAAAGATGAATAGAATACTTTATTATTCTATTAAAATGACAACATGATACTCAAGAGGGAATTTGCATAGCACAGAGAACACAGGGCTCCTAACGGTGCCGTCCTACCTCTTTAAAGAGTGAGTAAAGGAAGACGATGGTCTGGATAGTCTTGCCCAGCCCCATCTCGTCTGCCAGGATGGTGTCAGTGCCCTGTGCCCAGGAGAAACGCAGCCAGTTGAGTCCCTCCAGCTGGTAGAGGTGCAGAGTGCCCCCCGTCGCCGTCACAAAGTCTGGCTGCTCCTCGTACTTTATCGTAGGCTGGAAGATAAAGAGAAAGAGGGATGGTGATGTAAGGGGGGAAAAATGGAGATAAACATCATTGACATCATTGTACAGAATGACACTAGAGTTTTGACTTGGTAGTGAGAGTTGATCGGCTACCGGAATGACGACCAATAGATGTGGCCGTTACAGAGTGAGTGAGCCAATCAGAACTCACGTCGTTGACAGGTGATCTGTGGGGGTCTTCACTCTCTTCCATCCTCATCCTCCTCATCCTCCTCGGCATGTCTGGGGCCTCCTTCATCACCTCATCCCTGAACCAATCAATCAATTGATCCATCAATCAATCTATCAATCATCAATCCAGTGTCCCTGAGCTATTTACAACAGCATACAAGGTTTGCCAAACTTGGTTTGTGATGTAGAACTGTGACGTTTACCATGTTGACACTGACATTATTAAGACAGATTCACTGTAGTAGTGTTAAGTGCCAACATGGATGCCATTTGGCCAGTCCACTAGTCCAGTACCTGTGTGCCCAGTAGTTGGCCTTGTGAATGACAAACTCTGGCATCTCCAGATCGTCTCTCTCCCATGTGCACTGGTCGTAGGTCAGGTCTCTCCACTTGACCAGGTAGTGGTATATCCCTTTCTTGTCCATACTGGGAAACACACACACACACACACGTACACACACGTACACACACGTACACACACACACGTACACACACATTATGGACAGAACTGCACACAATAATAAACTAGCACACACACACATACATACACACACACCCCGCCCACCCACCCACCCCCATCTCACACACCCCAACCCCGCTCCCCCCCCCCCCATCCCCACATGCACACGTACCTGTGGTTGATGATGCGGTGGACCATCATCCATTCAGGCTTGATGCCGTATTTATAGAACTTGTCATCCAGGGCAGCATAGTCTGGGTCTTTCAGCCTCCTCTTCTCACTCTTAATACTCTCCTCCTCTCCCCCCGACCCATAGTCCAGACTGGGAGGCTCCTCCATATCTGTCTTCCTCTGGTAGTTACGGAACATCACAGAGTGGAAGATCTCCAGCTAGACGGATGGTAAAGAAGAGAAAAAAGAAGAGAGGAATAGATGGAGGAAAGAGAGAATGTGTTGAATGAAAACAAGGAAGGGAAGTGTGTAGGATACTTGCATGCTAAGCGTCTTGTCGTTTTTCATATCATTACATCAGCCTCTCCTCCAACTGTTTCACTCTCTCTCTCTCTCCCTCCCTCCCTGCCTACTTCTCTCTCCCTTTCCTCTCATCTCCCTCTATTTCCCTCTCACCTGCAGTTCAGTGATCCAGGTACAGTGCCAGTAGGACTGTCCAGTCAGCTTGACAAAGAACTCCCTCTCAGCCCTGCCCTTCATGGGGGGTGGCGGAGGAGCATCAGGAGGGGTATCGGGGGCGGGAGGCACGGGTACAGGATCGGGGGGCTCGCCCCATCGCCAGTGGAGGATCCTCTGCACCCTGCCCTTGATAGCAGGACACTGGGTGTAGAAGACGAAAATGCAGAATCAGAATAAATTAGAGTAAGGTAAAGTAGAGTAGATTGAATAGAATACAATAGGAAAGCTTTATTGTCCACACAATGTGGACATTTTGCATTTGGTGGCATTGTGCACATAATGTGGCATTGTGCACATAATGATAAACAAACAAGACTTACAGTGCAGCGTGGACACAGCCACTCTCCGTTGGGGATCTCAGGCAGGGGCGGGTTGAGACAGTGGATGTGGTAGGAGGAAGTGCAGGTGTCACAGCACAATAGTTCCCCCCCATCTTTACAGACCCTGCAGAACTCAATGTGGTCATCCTCCTCTTCCTCCAGTCCTACCAGCAGTCCAACCCCAGGTACCTCTGGTACCACCATGTCCTCACTCTCCTCCTCAAACTCCTCAAAGTCCTCATCCTTCGCTTCCCACTGGATCCCCTCTTTCTCCTGCAGGAGAAGAGGAGAGGAATAGGACAGGAGAGGAGAAGAGGAGAGAAAGAGGACAGGAGAGGAGAAGAGGAGAGAAAGAGGACAGGAGAGGAGAAGAGGAGTGGAAGAGGACAGGAGAAGAGGAGGGGAGGAGGACAGGAGAGGAGAAGAGGACAGGACGGGAGAGGAGAGGAGAAGAGGAGGAGGACAGGAGAGGAGAAGAGGACAGGACAGGAGAGGAGAAGAGGAAGAGGACAGGACAGGAGAGGAGAAGAGGAGGAGGACAGGAGAGGAGAAGAGGAGAAAAGGAGGAGGACAGGACAAGAGGACAGGAGGAGGACAGTAGGGGGACAGGAGGAGGACAGGAGAGGAGAAGAGGAGGACAGGAGGAGGACAGGACAAGAGGACAGGAGGAGGACAGGAGGAGGACAGGAGGAGGACATGAGAAGAGTGTATGGGGAAGTAATAAGTAAATAAAATAATTTGATCCATTATCATCATCGGTAGGGTTTACATGTCTGATGATACCTTACAGTGCATTCAGAAAGTACTCAGACCCCTTGACTTTATCCATACCCATTTTGATACATTACAGCCTTATTCTAAAATGTGTTAAATCAAAAATACCCTAAAATGACAAGGCAAGAACTGTTTTTTTTTAGAAATGTTTGCAAATGTATAAAATAAAAAATCTGAAATACCTTACTTACATAAGTATTCAGACCCTTTGGTATGAGACTCGAAATTGAGCTCAGGTGCATCCTGTTTCCATGAATCATCCTTGAGATTTTTCTACAACTTGATTGGAGTCTACCTGTGGTAAATTCAATTGATTGGACATCATTTGGAAAGGCACACACCTGTCTGTATAAGGTCCCACAGTTGACAGAGCATGTCAGAGCAAAAAACAAGCCATACGGTCGAAGAAATTGTCCATAGAGCTCAGAGACAGGATTGTGTTGAGGCACAGATCTGGGGAAGGGTACCAAGATATTTCTGCAGCATTGAAGGTCCCCAAGAACACAGTGGCCTCCAGAATTCTTAAAAGGAAGAAGTTTGGAACCCAAGACTCCGCCGGGCCAAACTGAGCAATCGGGGGAGAAGGGCCTTGGTCAGGGAGGTGACCAAGAACTCAATGTTCACTCTGACGGAGCTCCAGAGTTCCTCTGTGGAGATGGATTAACCTTCCAGAAGGACAACCATCTCAGCAGCACTCCACCAATCAGGCCTTTATGGTAGAGTGGCAAGCTGAAAGCCACTCAGTTTTTCAACGGCAGGGAGACGATTCAGGATCATGGGAAAGATGAACAGAGCAAAGTACAGAGAGATCCTTGATGAAAACCTGCTCCAAAGCGCTCAGAACCTCAGAATGGGGTGAAGGTTCACCTTCCAACAGGACAACGACCCTAAGCACACAGCCAAGACAACGTAGGAGTGTCTTCGGGAAAAGTCTCTGAATGTCCTTGAGTGGCCCACCCAGAGCCCGGACTTGAACCTGATCAAACATCTCTGGAGAGACCTGAAAATAGCTGTGCAGCGACGCTCCACATCCAACCTGAAAGAGCTTGAGAGGATCAGCAGAGAAGAATGGGAGAAACTCCCCAAATACAGGTGTGCAAAGCTTTCAGCGTCATACCCAAGAAGACTCAAGGCTGTAATCACTGCCGAAAGTGCTTCAACAAAGTACTGAGTAAAGGGTCTGAATACTTACGTACAGTTGAAGTCGGAAGTTTACATACACTTAGGTTGGAGTCATTAAAACTAATTTTTCAACCATTCCAAAAATGTCATGTTAACATGTCAAGTCAGTTAGTACATCTACTTTGTGCATGACAAGTAATTTTTCCAACAATTGTTTACAGACAGATTATTTCACTTATAATTCACTGTATCACAATTCCAGTGGGTCAGAAGTTTACATACACTAAGTTAACTGTGCCTTTAAACAGTTTGGAAAATTCCAGAAAATTATATCATAGCTTTAGAAGCTTCTGATAGGCTAATTGACATCATTTGAGTCAATTGAAGGTGTACCTGTGGATGTATTTCAAGGCATACCCTCAAACTCAGTGCCTCTTTGCTTGACATAATGGGGAAATCAAAAGAAATCAGCCAAGACCTCAGAAAAGAATTGTAGACCTTCACAAGTCTTTTTCATCCTTGGGAGCGATTTCCAAACGCCTGAAGGTACCACGATCATCTGTACAAACAATAGTACGCAAGTATAAACACCATGGGACCACGCAGCCATCATACCGCTCAGGAAGGAGACGCGTTCTGTCTCCTAGAGATGAATGTACTTTGGTGCGAAAAGTGCAAATCAAACCCAGAAAAACAGTGAAGGACCTTGTGAAGATGCTGGAGGAAACAGGTACAAAAGTATCTATATCCACAGAAAAACAAGTCCTATATCGACATAACCTGAAAGGCCGCTCAGCAAGGAAGAAGCCACTGCTCCAAAACCGCCATAAAAAAGCCAGACTACGGTTTGCAACTGCACATGGGGACAAAGATTGTACTTTTTGGAGAAATGTCCTCTGGTCTGATGAAACAAAAATAGAACTGTTTGGCCATAATGACCATCATTATGTTTGGAGGAAAAAGGGGGAGGCTTGCAAGCCAAAGAACACCATCCCAACCTTGAAGCACGGGGGTGGCAGTATCATGTTGTGGGGGTGCTTTGCTGCAGGAGGGACTGGTGCACTTCACAAAATAGATGACATCATGAGGCAAAACAAATATGTGGATATATTGAAGCAACGTCTCAAGACATCAGTCAGGAAGTTAAAGCTTGGTCGCAAATGGGTCTTCCAAATGGACAATGACCCCAAGCATACTTCCAAAGTTGTGGCAAAATGGCTTAAGGACAACAAAGTCAAGGTATTGGAGTGGCCATCACAAAGCCCTGACCTAAATTCCATAGAAAATTTGTTGGCAGAACTGAAAAAGTGTGTGCGAGCTAGGAAGCCTACAAACCTGACTCAGTTACACCAGCTCTGTCAGGAGGAATGGGCAAAGATTCACCCAATTTATTGTGGGAAGCTTGTGGAAGGCTACCTGAAATGTTTGACCCAAGTTGAACAATTGAAAGGCAATGCTACCAAATATTAATTGAGTGTATGTAAACTTCTGACCCACTGTGAATGTGATGAAAGAAATAAAAGCTGAAATAAATCACTCTCTCTACTATTATTCTGACAATTCACGTTCTTAAAATAAAGTGGTGATCCTAACTGACCTACAACAGGGAATTTTTAGGAATGTCAGGAATTGTGAAAAACTGAGTTTAAATGTCTTTGGCTGAGGTGTCTGTAAACTTCCGACTTCAACGGTAAATGTGATATTTACGGGTTTTGACATTTTTTTATTTAGCAAAAATACCTAAAAACATTTTTTTCTTTGTCATTATGGGGTATTGTGTGTAGACTGAGGAGGGGGGAAAAAACAATTTAATCAATTTTAGAATAAGTCTGGAACGTAACAAAATGTGTAAAAAGTCAAGGGGTCTGAATACTTTCCGAAAGCTCACTGTGAATAGAGTACACACTAACAGTAGCATTGCACGCAGCTCGGTCTGTAATGCTGACATAAACAATCAGTCAAATAGGCAGACTTGAGGATTATTAACACCAACTTTGAGGATTACGGTACGGTACTCACACAGTGTGGGCAACTCCACTTGCCCTCGGGGGCCTTCTCCAGCTCAGGCTCCAGACAGACCAGGTGGTAGGCCCTAGGACAGGTGTCACACAGAATGATCTCCCCTCCCTGCTGGCACACCTCACAGTAGTCCTGGTGGTCTGTCTCATAACCATCCCCCTCCACCTCACCCTCATCCAGCACTGCGAGAGAGAGAGAGAGAGAGAGAGAGAGAGAGAGAGAGAGAGAGAGAGAGAGAGAGAGAGAGAGAGAGAAAAGAGAGAGCGAGAGAGAGAGAGAGAGAAAATGGGGAGGGAAAAATGAGGAGGGAAAAGGGAAGGGGGATAAGAGAGAGGGGTGGGAGAGAGGGAGAAGGAGAAAAGACAGAGACACATCACATGCTGAGCATAAGTCAGACAGATTCAGAGTTTATAACCTTTTTTTATGGAACATTTTGTTTACTTTTCTTATTCTTCTTGGCCGGGCGTCCTCTCTTGTTCTTCTTGACCCGGGAGGAGCTGTCGGAGCGGACCGAGGAGCTGTGGACACTGGAGTCCTCTTGCAGCGAGTCCTCCTCATCAACATCATCACCACTCTGAGAGGAAGGGATTGAGTTAGATACAGTGCCTTGCAAAAGTATTCGGCCCCCTTGAACTTTGCAACCTTTTGCCACATTTCACGCTTCAAACATAAAGATATAAAACTGTATTTTTTTGTGAAGAATCAACAACAAGTGGGACACAATCATGAAGTGGAACGACATTTATTGGATATTTCAAACTTTTTTAACAAATCAAAAACTGAAAAATTTGGCGTGCAAAATTATTCAGCCCCTTTACTTTCAGTGCAGCAAACTCTCTCCAGAAGTTCAGTGAGGATCTCTGAATGATCCAATGTTGACCTAAATGACTAATGATGATAAATACAATCCACCTGTGTGTAATCAAGTCTCCGTATAAATGCACCTGCACTTTGATAGTCTCAGAGGTCCGTTAAAAGCGCAGAGAGCATCATGAAGAACAAGGAACACACCAGGCAGGTCCGAGATACTGTTGTGAAGAAGTTTAAAGCCGGATTTGGATACAAAAATATTTCCCAAGCTTTAAACATCCCAAGGAGCACTGTGCAAGCGATAATATTGAAATGGAAGGAGTATCAGACCACTGCAAATCTACCAAGACCTGGCCGTCCCTCTAAACTTTCAGCTCATACAAGGAGAAGACTGATCAGAGATGCAGCCAAGAGGCCCATGATCACTCTGGATGAACTGCAGAGATCTACAGCTGAGGTGGGAGACTCTGTCCATAGGACAACAATCAGTTGTATATTGCACAAATCTGGCCTTTATGGAATGGTGGCAAGAAGAAAGCCATTTCTTAAAGATATCCATAAAAAGTGTATTTTAAAGTTTGCCACAAGCCACCTGGGAGACAAACCAAAGATGTAGAAGAAGGTGCTCTGGTCAGATGAAACCAAAATTGAACTTTTTGGCAACAATGCAAAACGTTATGTTTGGCGTAAAAGCAACACAGCTGAACACACCATCCCCACTGTCAAACATGGTGGTGGCAGCATCGTGGTTTGGGCCTGCTTTTCTTCAGCAGGGACAGGGAAGATGGTTAAAATTGATGGGGAGATGGATGGAGCCAAATACAGGACCATTCTGGAAGAAAACCTGATGGAGTCTGCAAAAGACCTGAAACTGGGACGGAGATTTGTCTTCCAACAAGACAATGATCCAAAATATAAAGCAAAATCTACAATGGAATGGTTCAAAAATAAACATATCCAGGTGTTAGAATGGCCAAGTCAAAGTCCAGACCTGAATCCAATCGAGAATCTGTGGAAAGAACTGAAAACTGCTGTTCACAAATGTTCTCCATCCAACCTCACTGAGCTCGAGCTGTTTTGCAAGGAGGAATGGGAAAACATTTCAGTCTCTCGATGTGCAAAACTGATAGAGACATACCACAAGCGACTTACAGCTGTAATCGCAGCAAAAGGTGGCGCTACAAAGTATTAACTTAAGGGGGCTGAATAATTTTTCACGCCCAATTTTTCAGTTTTTTGATTTGTTAAAAAAGTTTGAAATATCCAATAAATGTCGTTCCACTTCATGATTGTGTCCCACTTGTTGTTGATTTTTCACAAAAAAATACAGTTTTATATCTTTATGTTTGAAGCCTGAAATGTGGCAAAAGGTCGCAAAGTTCAAGGGGGCCGAATACTTTCGCAAGGCACTGTATATACTCAGCAAAAAAAGTAACGTCCCTTTTTCAGGACGCTGTCTTTCAAAGATAATTTGTAAAAATCCAAATAACTTCACAGATCTTCATTGTAAAGGGTTTGAACACTGTTTCCCATGTTTGTGGAATGAACCATAAACAATTAATCAATATGCACCTGTGGAACAGTGGTTAAGACACTAACAGCTTACAGACAGTAGGCAATTAAGGTCACAGTTATGAAAACTTAGGACACTAAAGAGGCCTTTCTACTGACTCGGAAAAACCCCAAAACAAAGATGCCCAGGGTCCCTACTCATCTGCGTGAACATGCCTTAGGCATGCTGCAAGGAGGCATGAGGACTGCAGATGTGGCCAGGGCAATAAGTTGCAATGTCCGTACTATGAGACGCCTAAGACAGTGCTACAGGGAGACAGGATGGACAGCTGATAGTCCTTGCAGTGGCAGACCACGAGTAACAACACCTGAACAGAATCGGTACATCTGAACATCACAGGTACAGGATGGAAACAACAACTGCCCGAGTTACACCAGGAATGCACAATCCCTCCATCAGTGCTCAGACTGTCCGCAATAGTCTGAGAGAGGCTGGACTGAGGGCTTGTTGGACTGTTGTAAGGCAGGTCCTCACCAGACATCGTCGCTGGACAAGACAGGACTGGCAAAAAGTGCTCTTCACTGACGAGTCGCGGTTTTGTCTCACCAGGGGTGATGGTCGGATTCGCGTTTACCGTCGAAGGAATGAGTATTACACCAAGGCCTGTACTCTGGAGCGGGATCGATTTGGAGGTGGAGGGTCCATCATGGTCTGGGGCGGTGTGTCACAGCATCATCGCACTGAGCTTGTTGTCATTACATTATATATATATATATAGAGAGAGAGAAAGAGAGAGAGAGAGAGAGAGAGAGAGAATTTTGCAAAAATAGCCACTGTGTACAATGTGAAACACCAAATAATGCATGCAGAGCAGAATTAGACCGATACCTTCTAATTATTAAAATCCAGAAAAGAGCCATCTACATCAACCTAATAGGAAGTGATTCTCAAACCTTCCAAAACAAAGCCATCACCTACAGAGAGATGAACCTGGAGAAGAGTCACCTAAGCAAGCTGGTCATGGGGCTCTGTTCACAAACAAAAACAGACCCTGCAGAGCCCCAGGACAGAAACAAAATTAGACCCAACCAAATCATGAGAAAACAAAAAGAGAATTACTTGACACATTGGAAAGAACAGAGCAACCTAGAATGCTATTTGGCCCTAAACAGAGACAATTTGGCCCTGCACAGCGACAACTGTGACTGACCCTAAATAAAAGGAAAAGTTTTGACTATGTACACACTCAGTGAGCAAAGCCTTGCTCCTGGCTCTCAAGAGAATACAGGCTATGTGCACACTGCCCATAAAATGAGGTGGAAACTGAGCTGCACTTCCTAACCTCCTGCCAAATGTGTGACCATATCAGATACACATGTTTCCTTCAGATTACACAGACCAACAAAGAATTTGAAAACAAACCCAATTTTGATAAACTCTCATATCTATTTGGTGAAATACCACAGTGTGCCACCACAGCAGCAAGATCTGTGACCTGTTGCCACAAGAAAAGGGCAACCAGTGAAGAGCAACCACCATTGTACATACAACCCATATTTATGTTTATTTATTTTCCCTTTTGTACTTTAACTATTTGCACATAATATGAAATATGAAATGTCTTTATTCTTTTGGAACTTTTGTGAGTGTAACATTTACTGTAAATTTTTTATTGTTTGTTTCACTTTTGTTTATCTATTTCACTTGCCTTGGCAATGTAAACATATGCTTCCCATGCCAATAAAGCCCTTAAATTGAACTGAACTGAATTGAGAGAGAGATAGAGAGAGGAGAGAAACACCGATCTGTCGCCTCTCATACACCAGCATGCTCCCACATACATTGGCCTACACCGCACATCTTTATATCCAAATTCCCAGCATTATAATACTTACAGAGCTGCTCTTCTTTCTCTTGTTGCCTAAGGCCCCCAGTTTTATGCGTATGGGGGACATCTTCTTGGCTTTAGCTACTGAAGCCGCTACTGCTGCTGCCACCGCCTTCTTCCTCTCAGCCAGAACACGAGGACTCTTACTGCGACTCTTCTTATACCCAGGGCCTGAGAAACAGGGACAGAATGAAGTCAAGATTTCTACTAGTGCTCTAGTGCGGGATTTCCCAAACCTCTCCTTGGGGTCCTCAGACGTTTCACATATTTGTTCTTGCCCTAAACTGGCACACCAGATTAAATTAGTCGACTATTACCCAAACCCTTGATCAGGGCTACAACATGTCTGAGGGTCCAGACTAGAAGTTGGGACCAATTCCATTTCAATTCAATCAGTCCTTGCTATACATGACACACTCCACTACTCCACCCTTCTCTCTCATCCTCTGACCTTTGCCCTCTTTGGTCTTGGCCTTGCGGAGCGGGGGAGGCGGGGGTGGTGGCAGGGGGGGCGGCCGTGGGGGTTGGGGCTGCTTCCGGGGTGGAGGTGGCTCCGGGGATGGGGTTGCCGCGGAGACCTGCTCGGCGACGGCAATGGCGGCGGCGGCGGCTGCAGCTGCCACGGCTGCAGCACCGGAGCCCTTGAAGGGGTTGTTAGAGCTGAACTCCCTCCACTTGACCCCCAGGATGGTCATCATCTTAGACATGGGGATCTTAGGGTTCTTCTTGGCGATCATGGGCCTGGGAAGATGAAGAGGCAGGTGAGGAATAAGAGCTGAGTGTTTGATGTACAGAACAGTAATGACAATTGATTTTGAACAGTGTGGCAAATAATCTTGAACTTGAAAATAAACTTGAACTAGAAATGGTTGTTTCTGAGGGATTGTGAATGGAGGGAATTGTTCCATGGTTGGTAGTGAACTAGACAACTGAAATAAACAATAACTCATTGAGTCATCTCACTGACTGTCAATCACTACAGCAGGCCAACTGTACCTCATGGACTGGCTGAAGGCTTTGTAGTTGGTGAGTGTGCGGTAATCGTCTTCAGTGAATGTATGATCCACATCCTCCAGACCCCAGTCCATAGCCAGCTGGGCCGACGTCTTCTGTTCTATTGGCTGCAGGAGAGAAACAACCAGTCAGAGAGCTTGAAGACTTTTAGCCATCAGAATGTGTAAAAAAATGAAGCAAAACAACAACTATAGCACTTTCTTGTTGTGTTCTTCTTACCTTTGTTGTCTCCTCGTGCGTGCTGTCCCCATCATCTTTTTTCTTCTTCTTGGTTTTCTTCTCCTTCTTTTCCTTGTGTTTCTTCTTCTTCTTTTTCTCGCCAGAGAAGTCACTCGCTGCGCTGTCGGAGTTCTCACCATAATCTCTCTCTCGCTCCGAGTCTCTCTCTACATCACTTTCCTGAGAGGAGGAGAGGAGAAAAGAAGGGGAGAGAGGGGAAAGTGAGAAAAAGAGAAAGAACAGAAGAGAGGATGAGGATGCTAAATCAATATGTAATGTCACAGATAGTTTTTTGTTCTATGACTTCAATTGAGCAAATGAAATAGAATGACGTGTCATCAGAATGTATGGCGGTTGATGGACCGTAATGATCGAGAGGCTTACAATCTTTTTCCGTTTTTTGGCTTTAACCGGTTTTCCCTCTTTCTCTTTCTCCTTCTTCTTTGTCTCCTTCTTCTTGGGCCCTCGTTTCTTCCTCCCTAGACTGGCCCTGTCTGATGCTTCCCTTTCTTCCTCTACTGGGGATTGAAGCAAGGAGAGGGGGTTGGAAGAGAGAAAGAGAGAGATGTGACTAAATCATATTGACTATAATCATCATTGAAGGCTTTGAATTGTCAATATAATCTCTTCTGAACACAATTAAGCACAACAAAAGCCTCTCACCAACACACTGTCATGTGTGCGTTGACACCAAATGTGTCATATGGGAGAGTATAGTGTCTTAACACAACCTATGAGATTGACTGAATTGTGACAGTTTGACTGGTAAGTGGGATTGACAGCTGCTTTGTATCAGTTCAGTGAAAACCAAATCCATATCTGGCTTATCTGTTAATGAACACCTCACAAAAACACAAGAATGTTGTTCATGGTGGCATTGAAAATGTGAGGCTGAGACATATGAAAGTAAGGCCTTATGTTGGCTACATGTTACACAGTGCTTTAGGGCTTCTAAAACGTTATGTCCATAGCAATATATATTTCCACAATAATGAATTGGGAAAATAAAATAAAATCAAACATGTAATAGATTTATTTCGAAGACACGACATCCCACGTTTTGAGGGTCAATAAGTGATAATGAGCCATTCATCCCTGTATTCAAGTTTTTCCCCTGGCAAAAAGTGAGACTGTACCCTATTGGAGAGTGAGAGAGAGTGAAGCATGTGCTTTGTCAGGGGGATGAAGAGATGGGGGAAAACATCACCAAAAAAACTGTCGCTTGCGGCCGCCATTGCACTTGGTAGAAATTAGTTCGATTTAATGGTTTGTCTTTGTTGGTGGGCGACAACACGCAGCGCGCGCCCAGACGAGGTCTCCGCATATTTCTGCTGCAGAGTGCAGCCAGGGGCGGCATTAGCATCACGCGGGGCTCGGTGATTCTGAGGCCGCAAGCCAGTCTGTCTCTATAGGATGAACTGAAACGACTCCCTACCCTACTTCCCCGCAATTAATTCCAACACCTGGTTCCCGACCACAACAGCCGCCAGCGCATGTCGCGGGGGGTTTAGAGACGCTGCGGGAAGCGCACTAATTGATACGCGGCTCTTGTCTCGAGACAGGCGACATAGTTTAGGCTAGTTGTTCAGAGTGATGCTAAAATGTCCCTTGTTGAATACCCCAAAATCATGATCTGCAATATCTGATGTCACTGTTGAATACATGCAAATTAATGTAATTGTATTAATTAACATGAACTGCAAAATAATGTAAACATGTTCTTTGGTGTGGAACCAGCCAGGCCAAATCTGTAATCCCTCAAAAATAAATTTATTTGGAGTAAAATAAGATTTCTGTTGATCGTATTTTTCACATGAAATTGTTGTAGGCAAGTCCTTTCTTTAATTAGGCTTCACAGTATAGTTTCTAGGCTTTGTGTATTATAGGCCTACGTGTTACATGTGTTAGTCTGCTATGACATCAAAAGAGAGTGGGAACAATAGCCCTGTAGGCTACACATAACGGTTATATTCAGAACTTGGGAGTAGTGTCGGTGTCCTATCATGAACCGTCCCTGTCAGTATGACAGTGGAGACCGTCATGGGGTAGGAGGCAAGTTTATTTACACTGTCATACCAGCACTTACTCTATCATCCGGTTTTAACGCTCACGCCTCGGGAACAGACATCCCAGCACTATTCTAAAGATCACAATCAGAAAGCTTATTGCTGGAGAGTCCATGTTTTCTGCCAGTGATGTCGTGAGCTGTACACTTCACATCGACCTATTAACATTGAGATATTATTTACATCTATGAATATGGCAGCATTGCCAGGATGAAAAGCAACGTTGAGGAGGATCAACTTTGTGGAATTGTTTATAAATTGGAAGTCTTCAACTCTTTCTGTTCCAAAGCTGCGCTATCATTTGGAGCAACGGGCGCGCAACTAATTATATTGCAGCAACGGATAACTATTGAGATGAGCGGCACAGGGTGTCCTGGCGTACTTTAAAAAAAATGTATGTGTTTCTATTTTGTGTGCGCGCTCCCGAGTCTTTCGCCAGTGTCTCTTTCGACTGTAGCTAATATAGCCTACCTGGCGCGGCTAGTGTTGCAGTTTCTCGAGGCGCCGCCGGCGAGTTTATGTCGCTTGCGTTCTCGTCTAGATCTCCGTCGTCCTCGTCTTCTTCATCAAAATCTACTCCCTCGGAATTAACCAACATGCCCTGGTCTTCCTCACAGGACCGGAGAGGAGAGGACATTATATTCATGTCATCGGCTCCTTCCTCGAAATCAGAAACCTTCCGGAATTATGATATTTATTTAATATTCAAATCGACACCAGAAAAAAAGTGGGGGCCGTTTTGGAATATTTTACACTACAAGGCAGGGAAACAAAGATGGCCGCTCTTATATTTATTTTTTAACAACCCCCCCAATAAGAAAAATCCCCTTACATAAAAAATGGCGGACTATATTATTGCAGAACGCCCCCCCCCCCATCTTCTTTTCTCTCTCTCTCTCTGCCTCTCTCCGTTTACCCCTCCCTCCTCAAAAAACATGTACATTGTTACAAGAAACAAGAAAGGGGGTGTTTGACTGCTTGTAATGTTACTGCCCCCCATGATCAGCCATCCCAACTAACTGTCTCAAGATCACACGCAACAAAAGTCCCTTTCTGCACTGAAAAACGCGATACAAATCTATCAAATATGGCCACTTTAATAATCTTAAAGGCCCCCACCGTGGTATAAAATGATACGTGTGAGAGAGAGAGAGAGAGTCGGGGAGGGAACTTGAGAGTGGGGGGGTTGGGAAAATCTGCTGCAGCCATGCCCAGATTTACATCAGATTGGATTGCTTAAAAATTAACCACTTGTGGTAGGGAGAAAAATCTATGCAATGTGCAAACGGGCATTTTTTTCAACTGGAGATTATTTTATTATAATAATAATAGATATCGAATATATATATTTTTTACATTCTGAAAGCATTCAAATGAAAGAGGATACATTTGAAAATCATATTGCACACTTTCACTAGAGTCCCTTTGATATGGGTGGCAGTAAGGCCATGGGAACCTCTAGTAGTCAGACAATGGTTGGTCTCCCTTCAGGCAGCCCAGCTTTGATAAAGGGGTCTATGGTCAGACATACATACATACAGTATGCACATTTTAGAGTAAAATTGTGTATAATTGTGTATAATTGTGAATAATGATAAATAGCCTAGATATTGATAACAATGGCAGGTCACTGATTAATAGAACTATGGATAACATTTCGCTACACTCGCAATAACATCTGTTAACCATGTGTATGTGACCAATAAAATTTGATTTGATATTATATATCAGACTGACTAAACCTGATATTGCTACTGTTATAGTAGATTTGGTTTCCTGCACATTCTGTACAACTGGAAATCTTAACCCAGCAGAGCCACAAAGGTGCTGTTGAATATCACATAAACAATTACCATGGTTACCATGCTATTTTATGTAAAATGTTGGCATGAATTTATGTAGGCCTACTGTAAAGATGCAAGAAGCTTTGAAGGAATGACAAAAGGATGACACTGGGATAGAATGACAAGGAAAGGAACAGGTTAATTGTGAGGTTACCAGTTCAAGTCCTTTTTGTGTTAAATAGGCTATAATAAAATTGCTACAACAATAATATAACGCTAACAAATAACACATACAGAAAATGTATTTTGTGAGTCAACATTTTAATAGATTGTCTGCTCATATTGCTCACCACCATTTTCTAACATCCTTACATATGGGGTCAAAGTTCAGTGAGGTCGTCGTTGAAGTATAGGCAGATGGACTGGGAGAAGAGGTCGCGGTCCATGCGTGTGTTGTAGAAGTCCTCGTCCTCGTCGGGGATGCCGTTCTCCTCCAGCGTTTTACTCATGTCCAGGTTGACACAGTCGTGCTTCCAAGTGTAGCTGGCGGCGTGAGAGTTGTAGCGGAGGTAGCGCTGGAGAATCTCATTCAAGGTCTCCTCGGAACACACCTGGGAAAAGAGAGAGAGGAGGGAGAAGTTGCAGTTTTTTAAAATGATTTTACTTTTCCAACCCATGTTTTCCAACCCATGTTCCTGACTTCCCAGGGGATATATTGACTGCAGCTGAAATCTGTTGCAGCTGTTTCAGATCTAGAACCTATAGGTATGATCAGTCATTGTCATCAGCCATTGTATTTCAATAGTAAAAATATATATGTATTTTCCATTGCATTTCCCCCTGAAACCCATTCTGTGGTCTATGGGCATGTCTTGCAACTGGCGGTTAAACCACTCTAGCTTGGCTTCCAGGAGCCAACAAAAAAAATAAGAAAATAATTTGTTTATGCAGGGTGCAATGGGCACACTTGCTAAGAACCACTAGAGAGAGGGGGGGGGGGGCAGGGTGAAAGAGAAAGGAGGAGAGATTGTGTGCGAGGGAGAGAGTGTATGAGAAAAAGAAAGAGAGAATTTGTGTGTGGTGTGTGCGTGAGTATTTGTGACTGTATCAGAGAGAGAGAGAGCATGTGTCTGACTGTGTGGAGCGTGGAGCACCCACACTAAGCTTCTGGCCCAGTAGAAGACTACTAGTGCCAGCTGGGGCAGGTTGGTGGGAAAGCCTGCTCTCCCACCGCGCTGGAGAGGAGAGGCGTACTCTGCTGTGGGTGCGAGCGTGTTGTGTTGTGTGTTTGTTTGTGTAGGCTGCGGGGGGAATGAGCGAACCAAGCCAGGACTTGCTCAGAAACCCCCCAGCGCTTGACAGTGACACACTGCACTACTGTGCTACTCACTCCCCCTCCCAGTGCCCCTTTGGTCCCTTTGGAAGCTAGTCACATACAGGCCAGGGCTCCCTAGAGTGCAGTGTGGTAACCCATATTTTATTCAGCCAGTGAAACACAGAGTAAGGGAGACACAGCACCTGTGTTCCAGTCAGTGATATTACGCAGTATGTGTGAAACAGTGCCAGATGAGTGGATACACTCCTAATAGACTGCTACTGCGATATGCTGACAATGCTTTGCTGGTAAGGCGGTTGAGGGGGAGGTGGGAGGATAAGGCATGAACAGCTACAATAGTATGCATGATGGTTACGTATAAATGGTGCATGTATGCGTGAAGGTGACATGTATGTGTGCAGAATGATGTCAGTATGATGTGTGCATATCTATAGCATATGTATAATACATGCATGCAGCATTTATGATATCTATGTATGACACTAGCCCCACTTGCCAGGGGATGGTGTCTTGCTATGTGAGATTAGTATGATAACACATGTATACATCAGAATAAGGATGACTTACCTCCAGACCCTGTTCCTGGGATGTGAGGGTGTTGATGATGCGGATCCACCTGGTCTTGACAGAAAGTAGTCCCACCTCATATTGCGTATCTCTCCACCAGGGTCGCCCAAAGTCATTGGTCCAGTCAGTACGAGGGCAGGGAGGGGGCACGTGCACAAAGCGCCCCCTAGGGGTGTAGTATTTCACACACCCAGATAGTGGGTCAATGTGGGTCAGAATCTGAAAATACAAATGGGGAATTTGCCTACTCATCATCAATATAATGAAAAAGAAAGACAAATATGTAACATTCTTGATAGAAGTCTGATTATTTTCTCACTCACATCTTTTGTCTTTGGGTCAAACCAGTGGCTGATGTCCTTTCCTGCACACTCAATGATAGGCTTCAGAAGTACATCCCCTGAAAAAAAGTGTGTTATTTATTAAACTGTTGTAACCTAATAGCCTATTTGTATTTGACAACTTACCTTTAAATTCATTCACCAATGGTGTCAAGTCGTACACCTTGCCCAGGTATGACACCCACAGGTCGCCAAGGGTGTTATGAAGGGACACCTCTGTTGGGGTGAAATACTTTGTTGGCCGCATTTGTATTACTTCCGCAAATTGACCCAATTTATGTAGAGCTATAAAAGGTAATGTAAAATGTAACAACTGAGCATATGTCAGAGATATAACAAGTAACGTATATTGTTTATGTGCAAGCTCACTCGCTATTGTATCAACAAGTGTACACACGAACAGCTGGAGCTCCGTTACTGTGGTAACCACGGAAGCGTCTGGCAAAGACAGCACGACACTGAAATCAGCTTTGCGGAATCTCACACAAGTGGTTGCACAGTCAATAAATCATGTCACACATTTTACCAATTTTATTATATAATTAAGCATGACAATACTTTGTAATTTAATAGGATCTAACTGAATGATCCATTAAATGCTCCAAAACCAAATAGGTGCAAAGTTTTACCAAACCTCTGGCTTCACCTACCTACATTGCATACTACAATACCCACAATGCATCGTATTCCCTAACGAATTTCCGGCTGTACAACAGTGAAATAATTCCTCAAGAAAAATACGATCAAGAAAGGGTGGAATGGCAACAATGATTGAAGAAAATGGTCCATCAACTCATGTAGGGGTGATATATATTTAATAATGTCGTATTTGACACACTTCTAATACATAATATTCACTTTGCCAAATGGAAAGGAGAGCGTGCATAGCTGATCCATACATTTCGTGGGCAAGTTGGATCCACTAGCTAGCTAAGCTAAAGTAGCCCAAGATGTACTCTTAAGGAGCCGACCGTTAACATTACTCCTTAAGGACCTTGTGTTTTTTTTCTTCCAAAGATAGACTTGCTCTGACAGCCAAATACTTCAGCTAAACGTAAATCGATTATCTTTTGCGATACGGTTCTAGAAACATAAAGCCCTTTACTTTCATATCACATCAAAAATAATTTCACAAAGGCAAAATGTACTATTACTGTACAACACAGGAAGTTGCTGAGTGGGCGGCTCATAATATTGTCCTTAACGGAGCAGATGGAATGGCAGCAAACACATGAAAACTGTGTTTGATGTAGTTGATGCTGTACACTTTTTTAACCGGCTTTATCAAAGTTGCAGGCAACAGTATTTTTCAGTGACAATACGTTTCTGGCAGCCTTCTTCCATTAAACACGGGTGTTCAGAACATGCTAATTAACACTGATGGTCCTTCTGTCTTCCGTAAACACCTTCTGTAACATGGATGTATGGCCATGTAGGAACCCTATAAAAGGTGTATATCAATGTATTTTTTTGTTGCTGATATGAAAGATAAAGTCCTTATGCTTCCAAAACCGTACCGCAAGCTATGCGTGTTAATGTTCAGACTGAGTGTTGGGGCTCGTAACAAAGCTTCCCCATACGGAAGATGCCTTATATGTAATGGAACTGAGAGTCATGATCAAGGGCTAAAGTTAACGTCGTTCCATTTCCTTCATAGAGGATTTCTCAGATTTTGTCTCGTGACTGACTTCAATATACTTTCGTTACCAAAGTAAAGATGTTGCTATAGTGCCGATAAACTTCTCTGTATGTACAAGCTGTCATCTCTTCAAAATACAAATAAACACATGTTGAGCATTTTGCTTACCTTCAAACTAGCTCTGGTCCAAGCGCATCCGTCACTACGATCTGCTTGCACATCCACTGTATGCACATGGACCAGAGCTAGGTAAATAAAGTGTTTGAAAGTCGTGTCTCCTTGTCAACCTTGCCAAGGGGAAGTTTAACAAGTATAGGCTACAAAGAGAGCAAGCCACTTTAGACGGTTGAGATGCACCCAGTATCACCATTATGCTTCCGTTACAAGTATAGTCCTATCATCTAATTTCTCCCTATTTCTAGGGGCGGGGCGAACTGTCATCTTACTCCTCCAGAGCACGGCAGAAGCTGGAGAGCCTGCTGAACAAAAACATGAGAATCAGAATGACAGATGGACGAACACTGGTGGGACTGTTCCTGTGCACAGACAGAGACTGCAACGTCATCCTGGGGTCCGCTCAGGAGTTCCTCAAATCCTCAGGTTACGACAGTACTTATTAGGCTAAGCCCACATACTCTAGTAAGCTCACTGCTACTCACCCCTGTTCCTGCAGAGCAGTGGGTGCAGGGTTTTGTCCAAACCCAGCACTAACAAACCCGATTCAGCTAGCAAATGTATTGCTTAGTTTATTTGCTGTAAAAACCTTATAGCTCTCTGGGACCGGAGTGAACACCATATCCATATTCTGCTTTGTAACAGAGTAACATTGCCGTTAATACACTGTGTACATGTTCATTTTAAAAATATATTTTGTGTGTGTCCTACTTGCATCTGCATCAGACTCCTTCTCCCAGGGTGAGCCCAGAGTGCTGGGGTTAGCCATGATTCCTGGCCACCACGTGGTCTCTATCGAGGTGGAATCAGACAGCCTGGTCGGAACACAGGGGTTCGGGTCCAGCCACTGAGGAACAAGATCAGCTCGCCCAAAGCTGGAGGAGACTAGCTAACACCCTGGCTAGCCAGGTCTATGTCTCAGCAGCCTAGAAGACGTTACAGTACAGACTTGAAATTGAGAATTCAAACAAAGGAGAATTCCAGATGCAGCTGATCTCTGGTGCCAGTGTATTTGGTTTAGCAGGCAGCCATGGTGTGTGTGAGGTCTAACCAGGCACTCTCAGTGACATTACAGTGTGTGTGTGTGTGTTAAGTTAATATACTGAGTACAACATGTTTATTCAAGGAGGGGCATGGACTGAGCCAGGCTGTACAGTATATGTGTTTGTATGGAACCGCTGTTTAATTGTACGGAATATGGATAAATGTTTTCCAATACATTTCAGTATCTAAACCTGTCTGATCTGTTAATGAAGAATGATGCAGACTGTCCTTATATACTGGTAGTGCAGCAGTTACAGATGGTCCAGAGCATGACTAGCTAAAGTTCATGACTTACCTGACTTAAACACCTCAACTAGCCTGTACCCCTGCACACTGACTCAGTACTGGTGCCCCCTGTATATAGCATCGTTATTCTTGTTACTTTTTATTTTAGCCTACTTGGTAAATATTTTCTTCTTGAACTGCACTGTTGGTTAAGGGCTTGTAAGCATTTCACAGTAAAGTCTACGCTTGTATTTGGTGCATGTGGAAAATAAAGTTTGATTTGATTAAACCCTTGTCTCCTATTAGCAGCATAGGCCGTTGACAAACGTCCTCCATCTCACTCGTTTCGGGACACGTCTTTCCAGGTCACACCAGTTGAGGCCATCAGTTAGTGTTAAAGTGCACGTGTTACTAGGAAAAGATATTCAGTATGAGGGATTTTTTTATTTTTAATTATTGGTAGTTACAGTCTTGTCTCATCGCTGCAACTCCCGTACGGACTCAGGAGAGGCGAAGGCCGAGAGCCGTGCGTCCTCCGAAACACAACCCAGCCAAGCCACACTGCTTCTTGACACAATGCCCGCTTAACCCGGAAGCCAGCCACACCAATGTGTTTCGGATGGTACACCTGGCGACCATGTCAGCGTGCATTGCGCCCAGCCCGCCACAAGAGTCGCTAGAGTGCGATGGGACAAGAACATCTCTGCCAGCCAATCCCTCCCCTAACCCTGATGAAGCTGGGCCAATTGTGTGCCGCCCCATGGGTCTCCCGGTCACAGCTGCGACAGAGCCTGGACAAACCAGGATCTCTAGTGGCACAGCTAGCACTGTGATGCAGGGCCTGAGACCACTTAGGCCACTCGGGAGGCCCCAGTACGAGAGTTGCATGATTGCAAAAGTTTGCCATTATTTCCTAGTAATGTGTATTTGTCGTATCAATTTTTGCCCTTGTGGGGTTTGGTTTGCGAAGCAAATGCCCCACTTACATCTTCATTTTTCTTATTCTTTAGCGCGCAACTCCTCTTACACAAATACCATTCAAACGTGTAGACAGACTGGTTTGAGTTGAGTTGCTCGTATTCAACTTTTGATATCTTTTAAAATATTCAACTTTGTATCTATCTTCATTCAGGAGAGTGGGACTTTTTTCAACAATCTCCCCATTGTGACATCATCACTTCCAACATTCCATTCACTTTAAATGCAACAACTTTTGACACAAATCTGCTACTTTGAATATTTGCCAACCATTTAGACAAAAAGTTAGTGGGAAATCTTCCTCTACTTCACTGTTTTTAAAATCTGAAAACGGATTAGGAATAGCTTCTTCAAATTAATAGAGTGATCTGTTGTAATAACACATCAACTGCTTGCAATTATTGTCAGAAGCTAGCAGATTCATTACTTACCAACAGCAGTAAATTCCAATAACTAAATCACATTTTGAAGTAATCTCCTTGCTTTGTCTAACAACATTATCATGAATCTATTAAATAAATTGTGGGTCAGGGTGCAGCATTTATTTAGTTTCAAAGCACAAACGTTTGTTAGCATGTTTATCACTGGCTTTAGCAACACGTGCCTCGGAGGGGGACAATGTCTTCATAATAAATTCCCATGATTCAGAATCTGTTTCGGACCAAACAGTTTAGCACTAATATTTTGAATAATTCTCCGGTCTAAACTAACCTGGAATGATAGAGAAGATTTGTAATGCTCACTTCATTCTCAGGATTGTGCTCCGCGCTCTAAATATCTCAACTGGTACGTTGATCCTGTTGCGCTGATTGGATAGAGCGAAGCTGTCTCTGTTCAGAACCACACTACTACCACAACCACACAACTACTGACCACAATTACTAAGCACAACTGACACCACACAACTACTGACCACAATTACTGAAAACAACTACTGACCACAACCACACAGCTACTGACCATACAACTACTGGCCACAATAACAACTACAGACCATAACTACTGAACCACAACTCCTGACCACAACCACACAACTACTGACCAAGACTACTGACCACACTACTACCACAACCACACAACTACTGATCACAATTACTAAGCACAACACTACTGACACACCACTCAACTACTGACCACAACTACTGAGCATACAACTATTGGCCACAACAACACAACTACAGACCATAACTACTACCACAACACTACTGACCACAATTACTAAGCACAACACTACTGACACACCATACAACTACTGAGAACAACTACTGACCACAACCACACAACTACTGATCACAATTACTAAGCACAACACTACTGACACACCATACAACTACTGAGAACAACTACTGACCACAACCACACAACTACTGAACAACAAAATTACTGACCACACAACTACTGGCCGCAACAACACAACTACTGACAACTTCTGGCCAAGACTACTGACCATAACACCACAACTACTGACAACACAACTACTGAACCACACTACTACCACAACCACACAACTACTGATCACAATTACTAAGCACAACACTACTGACACACCACTCAACTACTGACCACAACCACATAACTACTGACCACAACCACTGAACCACACACCTGCTTAAGAAAAACTACTGACCATAACTACAAAACTCTGACCAAAATTACTGACCACAACCAACCAACTACTTACCACCCAGCCAAACAATGAGACCATAACTCCTAGCCACAACACTAGGCCAAAACTCCAGACCACAACCACTGAACCACACCACTACGGAACCACACAACTACTGGCCACAAGCACACATCTACTGAACCACACCACTACTGAACACAACTACTGACCACAACCACACAATGAGATTACAATTCCAGACCACAACCACATAACTACTGACCATATCCAACCAACTTCTGTCCACAACCACAACTATTGAACCACACACCTGCTTAACAAAGCTACTGACCACAACAACAAAACTGACCACAACCAACCATCTACTTACTACACAACTACTGATCACAACCACACAGAGACCACAACTCCAGACCACAGCCACATGACCACAACCACACAACTACTGACCACATCCAACCAACTCCTGACCACAACTACTGACCACTACTACTTAGCCACACACCTGCTTAACAAAACTACTTACCACAACCACACAATGAGACCACAACTCCAGACGACATCCACATGACTACTGACCACAACCACACAGGTGCTACTGACCACAACTACTGAACCACACACCTACTTACCAAAACAACTGACCACAACTACTGAGCCACAATTACTAACCACACAACTACTGACCACAACCACACAGCTGCTACTGACCACAACTAACCACAAAACTACTAACGATAACCATACAACTACTGACCACAACTACTGAACCACACACCTACTTACTAAAACTACTGACCACAACCACACAGCTGCTACTGACCACAACACTACTGACCAACTACTGAACCACACACCTACTTAACAAAACTACTGACTACAACCACACAACTACTGACCACAACTACTAAACCACTACTACTGACCACATACCTACTTACCGAAACCACACTACTAAACCACAATTACTAACCACACAACTGCTACTGACCACAGCTACTAAACCACTACTACTGACCACAAAACTACTGACCCCAACTACTGCACCACATACCTACTTACCAAAACCACACTATTGCACCACACAACTACTGACCACAACACCAGAACTACAGACCACAACTGCCCATAACTACTGACCACAAGCACACATCTACCTACCACAACTACTGACCACAACACAACTAGAGACCATAACTACTGACTACAACCAATTACGGACCTGAACAGCACAACTAGAGACCATAACTACTGACAACTTCTGACCAAGACTACTGACCATAACACCATAACTACTGACCACACAACTACTGAAAACAACTACTGACCACAAGCATGCAACTACTGACCACAACACAAATACAGACCATAGCTACTGAAAACAACTACTGACCACAATCACACAACTACTGAACCACAACTTACTACAAAACTACTGACCACAACCACCTACTCACCAAAACGACTGAACACAACCAAACAATGGGACAACGACTCCAGACCACAACCACAGAACTACTGAACCACAACTACTGTCCACTACTACTGAACCACCCACCTGCTTAACAAAACTACTGACCCTGACCACAACCACATGACTACTGACCACAACCACACAGCTGCTACTGACCACACAACTACTGACCACAACCACACAGCTGCTACTGACCACACAACTACTGACCACAACCACACAGCTGCTACTGACCACACAACTACTGACCACAACATAACTACAGACCATAACCACTGAAAACAAGCACACACCTACTTACCAAAACTACTGACCACAACTACACAACTACTAACCCACTCAACTAATGACCACAGCTAGACCACAACTCCTGACCACAACCACAGAACGACTGACCACAACTTCTGAACCACACACCTACTTAACAAAACTACTGACCACAACCAATCAACTACTGACCACAACCACAACTGCTAAACCACATCTACAGACCCACGCACCTACTTACCTACTCACCACAACTACTGAACTACACACATACCTACTTACCAAAACTACTCACCACAACCACACAACTACCGACCACTACTACTGGCTAGGGTTTGGCATTTGAAATGATCACTTTCGAATAATATCATTAAAGTAACACTTTTTAAACTTCTTCCACTACCACAAACTACTTTTAAAAGAGCTTTACCAAGCCCCACAACTTTACTTGTAAAGTTAACATCTAGTTATTGGTTGTGATTACAGGGCAGTCGGAAACTAAATTGTAGGTGTGTCAAACAAATAATTAAAGTCCACATAAACATTCATTTTCATGGAACTAGACAGACCCACCACCTGCCACAGATTGCTGGAAGAGGATTCTCATATTTGCACAACAATAAAAAGACAACTCAAACAAGAGCTAGAGATGGTTTGCTATCAGTAATGTACCATTTTAAAACTTTCTTCAAAATAAGATCACACCATCCACATAAAAACAGGGTTTGTTCACATATTTTAATACAGTTTTTAACATTTCAGTTGATTCTGTTTGGCAATGTAAAAACTATCCGTAAAAAAACAAACCCCAGAAAATAACCCATCCCAAATTATTCCATAATTTGTTGTTACAGCCGGAATTCAAAATGGATTAAAATCTCACCACCTGCACATTTTTTGAAAATGAAACACAGAAATATCCAATTTACATACATATTCACACGTCCGAGTCAATGCTTTGTAGAAACACCATTGGCAGCGATTACAGCTGTGAGTCTTTCTGGGTAAGTCTCTAAGAGCTTGCCACACCTGGATTGTATTATTCTAGCTTGGTTAAATTGATTGTTGGTCATTGCTAGACAACCAGTTGCAGGTCTTGCCATAGATTTAAGTATATTTAAGTCAAAACTTCTTGGTAAGAAACTTCAGTGTAGATTTGGCTTTGTATTCTAGATTATTGTCCTGCTGAAAGGTGAATTAATCTCCCAGTTTCCGGTGGAAAGCAGACTGAACCAGGTTTTCTTCTAGGATTTTGCCTGTGCTTAGCTCCATTGTTTCTGTTTCAACTTGATAAACTCACCAGTTCTTAACGATTATAAGCATACCCATAACATGATGCAACCACCACTATGCTTGAAAATATGGCAAGTGGTACTCAGTAATGTGTTGTATTGCATTTTCCCCCAAACATAACTTTTATATTCAGGACAAAGAGGGAATTGCTTTGCCACATTTCTTGCAGTATTACTTAAGTGCCTTGATACAAACAGGATGCGTGTTTTAGAATATTTTTTATTCTGTACAGGCTTTCTTTTCACTGTCAATTAGGTTACTATTGTGGAGTAACTAGTGTTGTTGATCCATCCTCAGTTTTCTATCACTGCCATTAAACTCTAACTGCTTCAAAGTCACCATTGACCCCATGGTGAAATCCCTGAGCGATTTCCTTCCTCTCCTGCAACGGAGTTAGAAAGCACGCCTGTATCTTTGTAGTGACTGGGTGAGTTGATACATCATCTAAAGTATAATTAATAACTTCACCATGCTCAAAAGGGATATTTAATGTCTGCTCTAAAAATATATATATATATATATATATATTTTCAACCCATCAATCAATAGGTGCCCTTCCCTACGAGGCATTGGAAAACCTCCCCGGTCTTTGTGGTTGAATCGATGTTTGAAATTCACTGCTCGACTGAGGGACCTTACAGATCCCCTGTGTGGGGGTACAGAGATGAGGTACTCATTCAAAAAAGTATATTAAACACATAACATTCCATGCAACTTGTGAAGCACATTTTTACTCCTGAACTTATTTAGGCTTGCCATAACAAAAAGTGATTGAAAACTTATTGACTGAATACATTTCAGCTTTTAATTAGTTAATTTTTCATTCATTTGTTAATTTATGAAAACCTAATTCCACTTTGACATTATGGGTTATTATGTGAAATCGTCCTAAAAACCATCTGTGTAAATCCACTTTAAATTCAGGCTGTAACACAACATGTGGTGAAAGTCAAGGGGTATGAATACTTTCTGAAGGCACTGTAGTTTAGCAGTCAGTGACATTCAAAGCTTTCAGTTACAGCTATACTGTATCCTTAGAATTCAATGCATGTTAATAGTTGATGGGACGATATTGACAGTCCATACATGTTGTAGTCTATCATTTGTTTGACACATTAAAATGACTCAATAGTTTGTTCGTTGTTGCAGTCAGTCCCTTCAGTTGCTTTGAACCGTGGAACACATTTTCAGTAACATCAGGAGTGGTTATTAAAAAGAAAATAGACAAAATTCAAAAAGTGCAAGTTTTCATTCAGACATGCTTTGAAATCAATGAAAAAAGGAGAGAGAATGCAACAACACAGGCTCTTTCAGGAAGCAGACAGAGAAGCTTCATGCTCACCCTTTTGATTGGGTACACAACTAGGAAGGAGTCGTGTGATTGGCATTGAGAAAAGACTCATCTTTATATCTGTGCCATTATAGCAAGCTCAATTTTTATGTAGTCAATTTTCTTCACGATTGGCTGATCGTCAGCCAATGAAGTTGGAAGTCCCTCCCAGTTGACTGCATTAAAATGGTGGAAGCCCTCGATGGCACTGCCCATGCCAAAACTGCCTTTTGGCCACTAGAGGCCTCTATAATTTTCTATGGTGATTTGGTACGCAACCAGGAAGGGGTGAAAGCCAATTTAGTGGAGAACAACGTTCAGAGCTTTGCAGATAGAAATATAAAAAAACAGAACAGACACAGTTTGTGTGGTGAAGAGAATGACATCAATCTCTTCTAAAACATTCTGAAAACTCTGAATGTTGTACTTTTCTGAATATAATCTGTCTGAGTAGCTTGGATGTCAGTCAATCTGATTTTATCCGACTTGAGCTCATCTTAGCATTATAAATAAATGGATAAGGAGTCCGACACCCAGGTTATTGTAGCAGAGCAAAAACCAAAAGAGCTACGTTGTTACCAAAACGAGCCCTTTGAGGAAGAATGAGGCGAAAAATAAAAAAAACTGCAAACAAAGCAAAAGCAGCAGGCAGACATCCCAAAGAAAAAGGACATGGATACTGGAGGAGGGATGCACTGATGTCATCTACAGCCTGGGCCTAGTTGGGAGGACCGAACAGCACACCTATACCAGTCTTCATTCTCGCATCTTCAACCACTCGAGTGGAAAATTGGAATTGCTCCAGAACAGAGCAGCACATATTGCACTTAGATGTACGCGGAGGGTGAATATCAGTGGTATGCATGTCAATCTCTTTTGGATCAAAGTTGAGGATTGATTGACTGCGTCACTATTGGTCTTTGGTGATGATGGGTTAAAAAGGTACTGAACTGTCCGTTCAAGCAGTTGGTACACAGTTCAGTACCACTCAAGACATGCAGCCAGAGGACTCTTCATAGTCCCCAGGTCAAGAAATGAGGCTGGGAAATGCACAGTACTAAATTAGAGTCATGACTACATGGAACTCTGCCACCCCAGGTAAGATTATCAGCCAGCCTTAAAACCAGATAAAAAATAAAAAAACACCTCACGACGCCGACTGTGGAGAGACAGACATTTTTCTATGTATTGTATATTATTCGTTTTTTGTTTCCTGTTTCGACCCCAGGAAGAGTAGACATTGTCTTGGAAGCGCCTAATTGGGGATCCTAATAAAATACTTTTCAGAGTCAACTTGCCGACACATTGTCACCCAGTTTCATCCATGTAGAATCTGTGGTAGAAAGTTTAACCCTCGAGGGACAGTAGTAGTCCACCGCCTTTGACAGTCATTCACGTCCCCGTAGTCTCATTACATTACCCACAATCCCCCAAACCCGACACCTGGGTACATCCATAAATTACTCCACGGGTTTTCATAGGCCTTAAATCCCCCCATCGTAGGTCCTTTCCCGTTCCGTCAGCCCCCGCATGTTTCTCGTCCTCACTAGTGGTTGAACTTGAAGTGGTAGTTGCCGCCGGACTCGAAGGGGTTGAAGTGGAAGGGCCGTCCTTGGCCACCCTGCTGGCTCTCTGGGTCCAGGGGGTCCTCGCCCGAGTCAAATTTCTGACGCTTTTCTACAGGAGATGGAGAGATGTGGGAATAAGCAACAAGTTAATCTCGTTTCCGGCTAGGTTTCAACAGAAATGTTGATTCCTGAAAACAGTATGTCATCATACTGCAAATAGGTTACAGCTTCCTAAATACAATCATACCAGATATACATTTTCCAATATGGGAGGGGTTAATAGTCCTCTTATCTACAAGCTTGACGAACACTATCAGGTGCATATACAGTAAAGTACAGTACCTGGGTCAGTGAGCACCTCTTTAGCAGAGGCGATGTCGATGAACCTTTTCTCCGCCTCCTTCTTCTTTGCCTTCTCTCTGAAGTTGTCAGGATGCCACTGTTGGGCCAGCTTCCTGTACGCCTTGATGATTTCCTGTTTGTTGGCACTCCTGGAGAAAAATAACATAAGCTAAGGTAAATGACTGTTTGAATACAAGGAGCAAATGCATGCCAATTTCCCTGAGGTTATCACGGAGGTTGGTGAAAATTATTTCAACATCATGAACTTCTCAATTGTCCAATTGCTTAAATATCACATATAGACAGTAGATTATGTCAAGGAAGGAAGGAATTATGCTTTTAAGAAATATTTAAACAGAGCTCCCTTCTCTAGGTCAGTCATACCTATTGACACCCAAGATCTTGTAATAGTCTCTCTTCCGGGAGAGCTTGAGCAGTTTTTGGGCTCGCTCCAGACCTTCCCTGATCTCATTGTTCTCCGTGTCAAACTCCCTCGCTTCCTGGTAGTCTTCCACCGCTAGAGACGTAGGGAGGGAGAGGTAAAGAAAGGCAGAGACAGAAAAATATCAAAATGGATACTTGACAGAGCTGGCACTACGATCCCACTGGGATTTGACTGCAGTAAATCAGGACATTTACATATTTTACATGTTAGTCATTTAGCAGACACTCTTATCCAGAGCAACTTACAGTTAGTGCATTCATCTTAAGATAGCTAGCTGAGAACCATAAATCAGTCATAGTAAGTACATTCTTTCTCAATAAAGTAGATATCAGCAAAGTCAAAGCTAGTAAGAGGGGAAAAAGTGTTAGTTCAGGCTTTAGACTGGCTCCTGGCTACAAACACTGGGTTACATGGCAAGTTTGTGTTCCCCTGAGCTACAAAAAGCCCACAAGTAAACAAACGCAGTGTGAGTACTTGAGGGAGTGAAAAACAAAGCAAAATAAAGTATTATCATTCCATGCCATCATTCTCTCTGCTACAGCACCGTAATTTCTGGACTATTAAGCGCACCTGAATATAAGCCGCACCCACTGAATTATAAAAAAAAAATGTATTTTGTACATAAATAAGCCGCACGTCTATAAGCCGCAGGTACCTACCGGTACATTGAAACAAATGAACTTTACACAGCCTTTAAACGAAACATGGCTTATAACAAAAATAAATAGGCTTTAACGAAACATGGCTTGTAACAAAAATTTAAAAATAGCATTAAACAGTAGCCTACCAAGAAAGTCACTATCTTCCTCCTCCTGTGCACTGAAATCATCTCCTTCGGTGTCGAATAGCCTCAGAATTGCTTCATCCGATGTTGGATCGTTTTCATTGTCGCTCTCATCACTTTCATCCAGACAAATTCCCCGCTGAGCTCATGCTGCCCTCTTCAACACGCAGCAGTCCAGCCTTTCGAAACCCGTTGATGATTTCTTGACAATGCTCTATGCTGTCAGGACCCACTGGCAGACTTGACCATAAGTTGCTCTTCGCATGCGGCCCGTTTTAGTGAAGGATTTCTTCCCACTTGTCATCCAAGCCTCCCACTGAACACGGAGCGCCACCTTAAATGCACGATTTACACTGATGTCGAGTGGCTGCAAATACTTTGGGCCATCTGCTTTTCTTCCCTCTGAAAGCTTTTGTTGTCTTTTTGCACTGAGTCAGTTCCTCACGCTGCTGTTTCCAACGTCTTATCATCGACTCATTAAGGCCAAGCTCCCATGCAGCAGCTCTATTTCCTTTTCCAACAGCCAGATCGATCGGCTTCAACGTGAAAGCTGCATCATATGCATTTCTCCGTGTCTTTGCCATGATGAGGGTGACAAAATGACTACCGTAATCAGAATGATGGGAAGTTTGAGTGCGCTCGATTTACGTCACATTATGTGACGGTGCTCAGTTTTTTGCCGGCATGAATCTTGTGAAAGCGGGAAAAATCCATAAATTAGCCGCGTCATTGTATAAACCGCGAGGTTCAAAGCGTGGGAATAAAGTAGCGGCTTATAGTCCGGAAATTACGGTAATAGCATGGAGAAATCTGTGGTTTAAAGTACTCAAGTAAAAAATACTTTAAAGTACTACTTAAGTAGTTTAGGGTGTCTGTAGTTTACTATTTATATTTTTGACAACTTATACTCCACTACATTCCTAAAGAAAATAAATGTACTTTTTACTCCTTACATTTTCCCTGACAACCAAAGGTACTTGGTACATTTTGAATGCTTAGCAGGACAGGAACATTTTCTAAATTCATGCACTCATCAAGAGAACATCCCTGGTCATCCCTACTGCAGACTAAAAAAACAACAACTTTGTTTGTAAATTATGTCTGAGTGTTGAACTGTGCCCCTGGCTATCTGCAAATAAATAATACAATTGTGTCGTCTGGTTTGCTTAATATAAGAAATGTTTAATGATTTATACTTTTACTTTTGATACTTACAAGTACATTTCAAACCAAATACTTTTAGACTTTTACTCAAGTAGTATTTTACTGGGTGACTCACTTGTACTTGAGTCATTTTATTTTATTAAGGTATCTTTACTTATACTCAAGTATGAAAAATTGGGCACTTTTTACACCACTGGGTGAAAGTACCTTTCTCGTAGTCCTGGTTGAGGATGAAAGCCTCAGCTCTGTCTCGGAGGATGTTGATGTTACGTGGGTCTCTCTGGTGGGCTTCAGAACAGATGTCTATTGCCTTAGCAGTCATCTTGTTCTGGTGGAGAAAAATGGAACAACGTATATTAAGCATTATTATTGGGTCCCAGTCCATTAGTAATTACTCAATCATTAAGTAATATACTTTAAAAAAAAGTTATGTGAAGTCAGAGGTAGTAAAATTATGAGAATTTGAACACACTACCAATGAATTTCTGACTTTAGTAGAAGAAGGCCAAGCTATTACTATCAAATGACTATGGCTGAGGCCATGGTAACGTCCACTCCATAGGTTAAATCTTTCTACAGTATGTGATGGGACCCACCTTGACCAGGCAGAAGCAGATCCTCTCATTGGCCTTGTTGGTGTAGTATGGGACATTAGGCTCTCTTCTCATCACTGACTCATACTTGACTATGGCCTCCTGATACCTGAGAACAAACATTTAATAATATACATTTTAGAGCAACAAGACATAAAATACAACCACCATACAATAGTCAGAACTAAAATCAACCAAAGTGAATACAAATAGGTTTGGTGCTAAAACCTAAAACTGTCAAAGGAACACAAGGAGTGAAATTATAAAACACAAAGCATGGGAACTGAAACATAAGCCCACATGGAGGGACTACCATTTAAGACCACATAGGAAGGCAGGAATTGACATTAAGGGTTGACCTATTGCCTGGGGATGAGCAGTCGTACAAGTTGAGCCTGCTCTGAGGTTGCCCCATTTAAACTCCCAAACTGCGAAGAATTCCAGTAGCCTAAAACAGGTTTTTCTGGTTCCTCTCCATTGTTTAAGTGAAAGGCCAAACATTTATGGAAGTCGGCAAGTAGAGCCTGCTCAGATTGTTTTTACTGAACAGAATACAAAGAATTCCAGTATTGATCTTTCTGATTCTGGTTCAATTCTTGGACCGACTCTCTTCTCTGTATACATCAATAATGTCGCTCTTGCTGCTGGTGAGCCTCTGATCCACCTCTACGCAGACGACACCATTCTACAGTGCCTTGCGAAAGTATTCGGCCCCCTTGAACTTTGCGACCTTTTGTCACATTTCAGACTTCAAACATAAAGATAAAAAACTGTATTTTTTTGTGAAGAATCAACATCAAGTGGGACACAATCATGAAGTGGAACGACATTTATTGGATATTTTAAACTTTTTTAACAAATCAAAAACTGAAAAATTGGGCGTGCAAAATTATTCAGCCCCCTTAAGTTAATACTTTGTAGCGCCACCTTTTGCTGCGATTACAGCTGTAAGTCGCTTGGGGTATGTCTCTATCAGTTTTGCACATCGAGAGACTGAAATGTTTTCCCATTCCTCCTTGCAAAACAGCTCGAGCTCAGTGAGGTTGGATGGAGAGCATTTGTGAACAGCAGTTTTCAGTTCTTTCCACAGATTCTCGATTGGATTCAGGTCTGGACTTTGACTTGGCCATTCTAACACCTGGATATGTTTATTTTTGAACCATTCCATTGTAGATTTTGCTTTATGTTTTGGATCATTGTCTTGTTGGAAGACAAATCTCCGTCCCAGTCTCCGGTCTTTTGCAGACTCCATCAGGTTTTCTTCCAGAATGGTCCTGTATTTGGCTCCATCCATCCTCCCATCAATTTTAACCATCTTCCCTGTCCCTGCTGAAGAAAAGCAGGCCCAAACCATGATGCTGCCACCACCATGTTTGACAGTGGGGATGGTGTGTTCAGCGGTGTTGCTTTTACGCCAAACATAGCGTTTTGTATTGTTGCCAAAAAGTTCAATTTTGATTTCATCTGACCAGAGCACCTTCTTCCACATGTTTGGTGTGTCTCCCAGGTGGCTTGTGGCAAACTTTAAACGACACTTTTTATGGATATCTTTAAGAAATGGCTTTCTTCTTGCCACTCTTCCATAAAGGCCAGATTTGTGCAATATACGACTGATTGTTGTCCTATGGACAGAGTCTCCCACCTCAGCTGTAGATCTCTGCAGTTCATCCAGAGTGATCATGGGCCTCTTGGCTGCATCTCTGATCAGTCTTCTCCTTGTATGAGCTGAAAGTTTAGAGGGACGGCCAGGTCTTGGTAGATTTGCAGTGGTCTGATACTCCTTCCATTTCAATATTATCGCTTGCACAGTGCTCCTTGGGATGTTTAAAGCTTGGGAAATCTTTTTGTATCCAAATCCGGCTTTAAACTTCTTCACAACAGTATCTCGGACCTGCCTGGTGTGTTCCTTGTTCTTCATGATGCTCTCTGCGCTTTTGACGGACCTCTGAGACTATCACAGTGCAGGTGCATTTATATGGAGACTTGATTACACACAGGTGGATTGTATTTATCATCATTAGTCATTTAGGTCAACATTGGATCATTCAGAGATCCTCACTGAACTTCTGGAGAGAGTTTGCTGCACTGAAAGTAAAGGGGCTGAATATTGTTGCACGCCCAATTTTTCAGTTTTTGATTTGTTAAAAAAGTTTAAAATATCCAATAAATGTCGTTCCACTTCATGATTGTGTCCCACTTGTTGATTCTTCACAAAAAAATACAGTTTTATACCTTTATGTTTGAAGCTTGAAATGTGTCAAAAGGTCGCAAAGTTCAAGGGGGCCGAATACTTTCGCAAGGCACTGTAAATGCATGCTCTTCAACCGATCGCTGCCTGCACCTGCCCAACATCACTACTCTGGACGGCTCTGACTTAGAATACGTGGACAACTACAAATTCCTAGGTGTCTGGTTAGACTGTAAACTCTCCTTCCAGACCCACATCAAACATCTTCAATCCAAAGTTAAATCTAGAATTGGCTTCCTATTTCGTAACAAAGCATCCTTCACTCATGCTGCCAAACATACCCTTGTAAAACTGACCATCCTACCAATCTTCGACTTTGGCGATGTCATTTACAAAATAGCCTCCAATAACCTACTAAACAAATTGGATGCAGTCTATCACAGTGCAATCCGTTTTGTCACCAAAGCCCCATATACTACCCACCATTGCGACCTGTACGCTCTCGTTAGCTGGCCCTTGCTTCATACTCGTCGCCAAACCCACTGGCTCCATGTCATCTACAAGACCCTGCTAGGTAAAGTCCCCCCTTATCTCAGCTCGCTGGTCACCATAGCATCACCCACCTGTAGCACGTGCTCCAGCAGGTATATCTCTCTGGTCACCCCCAAAATCAATTATTTCTTTGGCTGCCTCTCCTTCCAGTTCTCTGCTGCCAATGACTGGAACGAACTACAAAAATCTCTGAAACTGGAAACACTTATCTCCCTCACTAGCTTTAAGCACCAACTGTCAGAGCAGCTCACAGATTACTGCACATAGCCCACCTATAATTTAGCCCAAACAACTACCTCTTTCCCTACTGTATTTATTTTATTTAGCTCCTTGGCACCCCATTATTTTTATTTCTACTTTGCACATTCTTCCACTGCAAATCTACCATTCCAGTGTTACTTGCTATATTGTATTTACTTTGCCACCATGATTTTTTTTTTTTTTGCCTTTACCTCCCTTATCTCACCTCATTTGCTCACATCGTATATAGACTTGTTTATACTGTATGTTTGTTTTACTCCATGTGTAACTCTGTGTCGTTGTATGTGTCGAACTGCTTTGCTTTATCTTGGCCAGGTCGCAATTGTAAATGAGAACTTGTTCTCAACTTGCCTACCTGGTTAAATAAAGGTGAAATAAAAAAAATATCCCTCCACTATGTGTAGGCAAAAGTCAGACAATATATGCCACTTTTGCATGTAAATAGCTTATTTACATTTTCGGGCAAGAAGTTGATTAAACAGCATAATTACACAGATGCACTTTGTGCTGGGGACAATAAAAGGTGATTTTAAAATATGCAGTAGTCACACAACACAATGCCACAGATGTCTCAAGTTGAGGAAGTGTACAATTGGCATGCTGACTGCAGGAATGTCCACCAGAGCTGTTGGCAGAGAATTTAGGAGTATTTCTGTCTGTAATAAATCCCTTTTGAGGAGGAAAAACCTCATTCTGATTGGCTGGGCCTGGCTCCCCAGTTGGTGGCTGCACCCCTGCCCAGTCATGTGAAATCCACAGATTAGGGACTAATACATTCATTTTAAATGTACCGATTTCCCTATATGAACTGTACCTCAGTAAAAACATGTACACTACCGATGAAAAGTTTAGGGTCACTTAAAAATATCCTTGTTTTTGAAAGCAAAACATTTTGTCCATTAAAATAACATACAATTGATCAGATATACAGTGTTGACATAGTCATTTACAACATGAACAATTGTTGCTGGAAACGACAGATTTTTTATGGAATATCTACATAGGCGTACAGAGGCACATTATCAGCAACCATCACTCCTGTGTTCCAATGGCACATTGTGTTAGCTAATCCAAGTTGATCATTTTAAAAGGCTAATTGATCATTAGAAAACCCTTTTGCAATTATGTTAGCTCAGCTGAAAACTGTTGTTCTGATTAAAGAAGCAATAAAACTTCTTTAGACTAGTTGAGTATCTGGAGCGTCAGCATTTGTTGGTTTGATTACAGGCTCAAAATGGCCAGAAACAGACCTTTCTTCTAAAACTTGTCAGTCTATTCTTGTTCTGAGAAATGAAGGCTATTCCATGCAAGAAAGTGCCATGAAACTGAAGATCTCATACAACGCTGTGTACTACTCCCTTCACAGAACAGCTCAAACTGGCTCTAACCAGAATAGAAAGAGGAGTGGGAGGCCCCTGTGCACAACTGAGCAAGAGGACAAGTACATTTGGGTGTCTAGTTTGAGAAACAGACGCCTCACAAGTCATCAACTGGCAGCTTCATTAAATAGTACCCGCAAAACACCAGTGAAGAGGTGACTCTGGGATGCTGGCCTTCTAGGCAGAGTTGCAAAGAAAAAGCCATATCTCAGACTGGACAATAAAAATAAAAGATTAAGATGGGCAAAAGAACACAGACACTGGACAGAGGAAAGTTGGAAAAAAAGTGTCATGGACAGACGAATCTAAGTTTAATGTGTTCGGATCACAAAGAATAACATTAGTGAGATGCAGAAAAAAATGTAAGATGCTGGAGGAGTGCTTGACACCATCTGTAAAGCATGGTGGAGGCAATGTGATGGTCTGGGGGTGCTTTTGGTGATGGTAAAGTGGGATATTCGTAAAGGGTAAAAGGGATATTGAAGAAGGAAGGCTATCACTCCATTTTGCAACGCCATGCCATACCCTGTGGACAGCGCTTAATTGGTACCAATTTCCTTCTACAACAGGACAATGACCCAAAGCACAGCTCCAAACTATGCAATAACTATTTAGGGAAGAAGCAGTCGGCTAGTATTCTGTCTATAATGGAGTGGCCAGCACAGTCACCGGATCTCAACCCTATTGAGCTGTTGTGGGAGCAGCTTGACCGTATGGTACGTAAGAAGTGCCCATCAAGCCAATCCAACTTGTGGGAGGTGCTTCAGGAAGCATGGGGTGAAATCTCTTCAGATTACCTCAACAAATTGACAACTAGAATGCCAAAAGTCTGCAAGGCTTCAATTGCTGCAAATTGAAGAATCTTTGACGAAAGCAAAGTTTGAAGGACAATTATTATTTTAAAGAAAAGTCCATATTTAAAACCTTGTCAACATCTTGACTAGATTTCTTATTAAAAAAAATAAAAAATATATATCCCCCTTCAGAGCAGGCTCAACTTGCATACAGTGGTACTGACCTCGCCTCCTCGATGTGCTCCTCGGCAGAGTCCAGCTGCTTGCTGAGCTTCTTCACCTGTTTGTAGTGGGATAAACAGTCCTTGTCATCCTGGTCCAGCTTCAGACACTCTCGGACGTGACTGCACAGAGAGAGATTTACATATAATGTAAAGCGGATTGAGATTATTTTTCATTTTTTCCCCCATGAATTTTGAAAGAGTGAGTATTTTTTACCAACTGACAAACCTCAAGTGCCACAATCAACCACAAAAACTCAAACCAATGTTGCTCTGAAGCCCAAAACCTCTTAATTTAAATGTATTTGCTTGATAAACGTGGTTGATTGTTTGCTTAAATCACACCTCCCCATTACTAATAAATTCATGGTGAGCGTACCCTAGTGACTCCTGGTGCTCTCCCAGGCTATAATGCAGGATGCTGAGCTTGAGGAATGCAGCTCGGTTGTCATTCCTCAGCTGGGTGGTGGGAGTCAGGTCGTGGATGGCCTTCCTGGGATCTCCCAGGCGGATGTAGCAATCAGCTCGGAGCTCCCGTGACTCAGGGTCCCAGGGGGAGAGCTGAGGAGAAAGAGAGGTAAGTTCAGTGGTGTGAATTTTCCCTTTTTATGATTTGATACAAAGACTGTAGAAGTATAGTACAGCACTGTTTGATGATGAAGGTATTGTTTAGGTGAAAAGGCATTTCTTTCCATCCTCAGACTAGGCCATGTGACAGAGGGAGCCCCTACCTCCATGACAAGGCCCAATTGCTAGGCCCTGTGGTGGAGCTAGCCCCTACCTCTACGACGCGGTCCAGCACAGTGATGGTGGTGCTGTAGTCTCCGCTGTGGTGGGCCGCGTGGGCCTCCTCCTGCAGCTCCTCCAGCTTGTTGGCCCTCATCAACTGGTCCCGTGCCTCCTCCTGGTCAGGGGAGCGATGCAGCTGAGGAGGAGAAGGAAGTAAATCAAATAGAAAGATCAAGTTTCTGAAGAAACTGTGACATATTTATTACAAGCTTAGAATTGCTATAAAAGATCAATCATATCAGGTCTAAAAATACATATCCCCACACAACACATCAAGTCTTATCTAATCCTTCAGATTCCCTTTACTTCGCCCACATCACATAATTGCAGTAACAAAATGACAATGAATAAGTTTATTTTTAAGCTAAACATGAGACAGTGAAACGATACGATGGTATGATCATTCGGAAAATACAGCAGTGAGATTTTGATTGAAAAAAGGATAAGGTAGAAATATATAGAGATATATACAAACATAATTAATAGTATGGTAGTAGTAGCAGCATTATAAACTCAGCAAAATAAGAAACGTCCTCTCACTGTTAACTGCGTTAACAGATGCAGTTAACAGATGCGTCTTAGGCATCTTACAGCATGGACATTGCAATTTATTGACCTGGCCACATCTGCAGTCCTCATGCCTCCTTGCAGCATACCTAAGGCACATTCACGGAGATGAGCAGGGACCCTGGGCATCTTTCTTTTGGTGTTTTTCAGAGTCAGTAGAAAGGCCTCTTTAGTGTCCAAAGTTTTCATAACTGTGACCTTAATTGCCTATTGTCTGTAAGCTGTTAGTGTCTTAAAGACCGTTCCACAGGTGCATGTTCATTAACTGTTATGGTTCATTGAACAAGCATGGGAAACAGTGTTTAAACCCTTTACAATTAAGATCTGTAAAGTTTTGGATATTTACGAATTATCTTTGAAAGACAGCATCCTGAAAAAGGGACTTTTTTTGTTGTTGCTGAATTTAGTTGTTCTATTTCTAAGCATCTAGACTTACCACAGTCTCAAAGTCCTCCCGAGCATCCTGGGTGTTGCCCTGCTTCAGGAGGATATTCCCTCTCTGCAGTCTGGCCTGGAAACATGGAGGCAGTTGGAGGGAGAGAGAGAAAGGGATGAATGTTGAAAGTAGGAGGAGAGAGAAACAATGAGGGAGGGAGCCAGAGAGGGTGACATGGGACACAAAGACAGAGAAAGATACAGGTAGAGATAGATAAAGAAATAGTTAAAAACAATATCACAACATTGTGTCCATTACTGTGATTTATCATGACAACAGAGAAAATTTTATTGTTGATTACTTTCTGTGTCCACTTACAGCCAGGAAGTCTGGTTTGAGCTGGATGGCCCTGGTCAGATCTGGAAGGGCTGATTTGGACTTCCCCATGGCCAGAAACACAGCTGCCCGCTTGTAGTAGGTGAGGTAGTTCTTAGAGTCTCCCTCTGAGGGGAGGCATAGGGTTGAATACATTACGTCAGTAGGTGATCACATACTTTAGATCTAGCTATTTTCATGTGGCTACATTGATTACATGGCCATACATTGACTGAAAGTGTGTAGGTATAAATGGTCAATGTGTTTATCTAAGTGAAAGAGAGTGAGATCTGAAAGGATGCATGACAAAGTTAGAATACAACGATTCATCCTTTGGAAGGACTGTGTTATGCATTGCAGCAGCCTGACTTATTTTTAAGAGAGGGTACTAACGGAGGGAGAGACAGACAGACACAAAGGCTACAGGCTGAGATCTAAGGATGTTTGAGTTATGATAACGAGTGTCTGGTTGGTAACCTTACCCACTGCATAGTGGTAGTGGGACAAAGCCTCCGCCAGTTGACCAGCGGCCAACAGCTTACGGCCCATCTCCAAGTGCTGCTCAATCTCCACATGAGTTGCCCCCAAGACACCTGAAACAACACTTTGTGTGCGTGAGCCTCTAAGAAGGCCCCAAAGCAATACATATAGCTTGTTCAGCTAACAGCATAGGAACTGACTTTAATGCAGGAAACAGAGTATGTTTTGTTGGGAAGGGGGATATTCAAAAGACAAGTGGAAAAGCAGCTAAGTTACAGCCAAAGGATTTGGGTAGCCTAGTTAGCCTACAGCTAGTAGCAAGCAATGGGGAGGCACACCTGATCATGCTGAACCCTATACAACCGGTCGTAGCTAAGGAAATGACTGCATAGTTTAGTTACCGGTATTTTCTATGCACAATGCAGGCAGAACTTTTACAGCACAAAACACTACCTTGTCCTTACCGTCCAACTGGATGTCCAGAATGACACAGAGCAGAGACAAGGAAGACAGGACCCCGTTGAGACCTTTCCGTCGACCCGACTCCATACTTGAATACTTCAAACTTCTCCCGGAGCTGTATATTTCACGTCTCTAATTATATTGAACGCTATCATTTAAACTGTAATTTCCTTCGTCGTTTTTCTTCCTGAACCTTTGAGGATAACAAGTGTTCCCATAGTCCGGTTAAGAAATAGTTCCGAGTGACACAGTGGAACGCCACTGGAAGGTTCCTGCAATTACCTTGCGAAGGACAACACAAGTTGTTTAGACAACCAAGAGTGAGCAAAAATATAGCATGAATCTAATATATTGTTCCAATTTTCTCTACGTGGCATGCCATTGAATAACTTCGGCAAATGTCAACAATAGGTGGTTTCTTAAGTGAAACTTCAACCGGTCCCGTTACTGGCCTCCTTCACTGATTCAAACTGCCCTACATTTCTTTAGTGAAGTGCAGTTCGCGAATTGTTCATTCTTTTTGAACGGTTCTTTTTACCGACTCGCGAGTCATGATTCATTTTCTGAGTGATTTGTTCATTTTTGTCGTTAGTTTAACTTGCTAGTGCTGGCGTCAATGAGTCCTACAGCATAGGCTGGCTACACGCTCTTCCGGCACAGAAGCTCCAGAGACATGATCAAACCGCCAACTGTCTTTCATATACGCGCAAAGAAATAGATCATGAGCATAGCGAAGACAAATACATGTTTAGAACTGATCATTGATCTCATGGTGCAAGAAATAATATAAATAATGTATTATTGAACGTTATGATGGACACAGCGTTGTAGAACCAAAACATACACCTGTGCAAACCCGAACTCGAGAACGAATATTTTGGAGGGGCTGAAGTTCGCGAACGATATTGTGCTTATCACCCTCACCGCAATCACCCAATACATTCCGCCATTATGGACGGCCATAACTAGACCTCGTTCCAAATGTATCATTCAATAAATAATCTTTATTGTATGCCTAAAAATCAACAAATGTACATTGTTTAAAGCACACGTTTAAAAGTCTCAGTCACAAATTACAGCTCCATAAGCCCCCTTATGGCAGGGGCTCCAAAACTTTTTCACTCGGGCCCCCCTTCCAGCATTCGGGAACATCACGCACCCCTCTGCGCGCGCCACGTCTATTTCTATGGGCACAATCACTGTTCATAACACAAACTCTTCACACTCCTCTTGTTGATGGAGAGAACTTTGCCGGTTTAAAGCTTATTTCCTGCAATTCTTCACATTTTGTCATGGGACGCAAATAAAATGTTGCAGTTTTAAAGCTAATTTTCTTGCAATTCTATACATTGTGCCATGTCTAATGTGTATTCATGTAATATATGAGTAGCTAAAACACCTAAATAAAAATGGGCAAGTTCATCAGGACATTACTGACAAGTTAAAAATAGCTCTCTAAGATATGCAATGCCTAACATGACAAGAGGAGCTGATGATGCACTTCCCAGTTATGAAATTGCACCTTGAGATGTGAACGAGAGAGCAAAATTACGTTCTACTATTTACGTCCCCCCCCCCCCCCATGGTGAACGAGAGGCTTGTAGAATCGTGACTCTTTCGAGTTTTCAGTTCATTATTCGCCAGTTGGGCAGTAGGGGCTCCTGTGTGCTCTGGTCATAAATGAAAGAAATTAGTCGAAAGATTCGTTCTTTGAACGAGTCGAAAATATCCGAGTCAGTAATAAGAGCCGAATTCCATGACTCATTTATGTGCGGTGAGTGGCCACTGGCCAGTCCTAGCAGCACACATCCTTGTTGCCTACAAACGTGGGGCGGTCTCATTGGTTGAACTATTTTAACTCGTACACGAAACTCCCATGTCATTGTATGGTACAAGAATGCCGTCACTGCACAGGCAGGCAAGCCATACAGTGGAAATACCAGAAATAATCACACAAGGAAATTCATTGATAGGCCTACCCTATGTCTAATGTTCTGTGGTAATAATAAACATATGTTTGACGATGTTAATTCCTTATTAGATATAAAAAAAATAATTTGAGTATTTAAAGAGGAATTGTATTGGTTGGAATTATAAAAAACTAAAACAAACATTCAGAATGGCATATGACCACCACACCAGCAGTGTAGCCACGTGTAGGCGTTTGCCTACTCAGTTTGATCTCAGGTCTACCCAAAACATTTCCCAGAAATTATTTAATATAAATTGTGTTTTATCTAATCACATTTGTAAAATGAACGCATGTGAGATTTATTTTATATTGGTAATTTTATTATAATGTAATTGGCTTCCGACTATTAGTTACATTTTTTTTAATCATACAGTCTTTTACCTCAACAACCTCACGTGGCTAAACTTTGTAGCACAATAAGCTAGCAAGCTCTACCATGCTGGCTTACTTGAATTGACTTACCAACTAAGGTAATTTAGTAGTTCTATCAATGACAAACCAATGTCGATCGCTAGGTTTAAAAAAAAATATGTCTGGAGGAAAAGGGAGAAAATATACTTCCCAAGTTTTTGTGCTGCTGGGATGATGTATATTAAATTACACTGCAATGGATAGACATTCTGAATTATGAGCCCCGGCTTGCCCTGCTCTGGCTGATGTAAACCCTGTCGTGCTGCCTAACCAATGACTGTGGTGTGTATGGTGGCACTTCAGGAGGTGAGTCAAGGCTTCTTCAGAAAATACATTTTTATTTGTAAAAATAATGCAATATCTGTGCAAGCGACTAGGCCTACTGATGTCCTGTTCAGTTTGAGAGGTTGAGGACTGGAGGTAATCTTGCTACTGCTATAATTGATTTTAATAAAATCAATATGTTTTGTTTCCTAATGAAACTATTTGTCAGAGTTACTGACCTTTTACAATAAGCTATATTCAGTAATTTACATAACTTACATTATTATGAAGCGGCAGCAGCGCATGGGTGTTGGGTAGGTTCATTCAAGAAGGCCTAATTAATTTATACCGTTTTTGATGTGACTTTAGGCTAATAACAAGAGGGCTTTGTGTTGGAGTCTATTTCTTCCTATTCAAGAAAAAACAGGTAGGCCTACCTGTTTGACAGACGAAAGTGTAGTCTACTATCCATTGTCAACCAATTCCTTCAGTCACCATGTACACCTTAAATATCTGTGTCATTGAAGAGCTTGGTGTGTTAAGTTAACACCAGGGCTCGAATTGAGGGGGTATGCGAGGGTATTGTGGCTTTTGTTAAAGAAAATGGCTAAAAGCAAAAGACCTGATTTATATAAAGCGATCTACATATAACAACGCTTTAGTCCGCAAAGCTTTATGCTAGAAACAAGCTGTAAAATGCAGGGGGAAGACGTGACTCCGATGCACGTGGGATGTCTTTGGTTTGTCTCTATGACATTGAGGCTGCGCTACATACAACGTTCTATACCTGAGGAGACAAAAAAAGACTTTGCTTCGCTATCAATTGACGTTCGAAAATTTCAACAGGCTATTAAACAACATACTAATTCTAAATCAGTCAGAAGCAAGCCAGGTAGCCTAAGAAATAACAACAATGAATTATTTAGACTGCATTATGATTTCAAAGCTATAGCCTGCCTATACATTTTGCATTTAGGCTGTATACAAAAAAAGGATTCCTTACTATTGAATAATAAAACAAAATGTCTTTATTCTACAGTGCAGTCATTTTAACAGTACCTTTTGAATTCACTTTTAGAAACATGAGTTTGGCCAGTCTTTGGTTTGAGGATCATGCAGTGAGCTATGCATGCCTAGTTTGTTCATTTAGAATACTGTAGCAGATGCTCTTGTATTCCCATGCCCTAATCACAGACAACACAAAACAATTTTGTAACAACAATGTCAAGGAATAAAATAGAATAAATAAGAAAATTATTTCCCAAATGAAAAAAGTTACAAGTGCATATCGCTTTTTCTTGAATTCATTAATGATCAGTTGCTTCAGTTGTAACTGGTTCTGTTGCACTACATTTCTACAATTGATCGATAACTTTAGCACTGTTCCTATCATCCTTTTTAACAATACCCTGAATAGAAATGAAAACGTCTCCGGTGCTGCAGCATGCGCTCATTTGTTGTCGTGCTCTGTTGTGGTGTTAAAAAAAGATTCTGCTTGTCTCCAGTCGTGTAGAATTACATTAAATGTATTTGTAAAAGGCATGTTTATCTCAGCCCGAAAATAAGAGATTCATGCAGTGTTTTTATTATAATGTATATCTTTTCACCCCTACCATTGTGTGCGGTGGTCTGCGAATCCACAACCTAATACTTATAAAATGAAGAACAGTTTCTTAAAACTGCATATCTAAGGCTCTGGCCTGTCCTAGGATTGAGGGTAAATGGTAGGCATGTTCTCTGCTATCCACTTGATGTTTTAATAATTATTGTGGGTATAGGGGTTGGTCACTTGTTTTTTTTTTACATTCAGGGATGGTCGGGTAATATATTTTACTGAGGGGAGGGACTTTCATTTTCATTTAAGAGAAGTCCGATTTTTCTCCATTTATCCCTCATAAATAACGTACAGTCCCTTACACCTTCTCAGTAGCTGTGCGTGTAACAGTGTCTGGTAGGTTTGACACATGGTGAATGAAGGTGATCCACAGGGTCCAGTGATGTGCCCTCTCTTTCTCAGACATAGGCGTCCTGGCCGTAGGAAGTGGCAGCCTGACTCCGTGATGGTGCAACTCCAGAGTACACTCTGCCCCTGGGCTGGTATGGGTAAGGTCTGAGGAAGGGAAAGAAGAGAGGAAGAATGGGTGAGGACACACATAGATGTGGATCAGGAAGGATACAGACACACACATACATACACACAGTATCCACTGAACTCACTGTTTCTCAGACGTGCCCAGTTTGCAGGCACATGTCAAACATGACCCTCCAGTGAGAGCAAGAACAGCCGAGCACCAGCCAATGTAGAGGCCCTCTCCGAGTTCATACCTGCAACACACAGTATGTCCTACAGTAAATCAAGTTCATAAACAGGCTTTGGAAGTGAGACTGCTCTTCTGTCTAAAATACAGCAGAGGGCAGCAGTGTGCTACTAGCTTCATTAATGCAGTTGGAATAGGCCAACAGTCTCCTCTCACTTACTTTATCCCGGGATAGAATGGGTTAAAAAAGTCCTGGGTGATGTTGAAAGCATACCAAGACACTGAGATCATTGTGCACAGGCCTGAGAGAGAAATTGCGAGAGAGCGAGAAGTTAATTGTGCACAAATTGAGATTTGGCAGTTATAACACATAGAAACAGTAATTATAGTAAACTTGAGCATGCCCAGTTACCTTGAAGAAAGAAAAGCACACCACCAACGCCAACTATTCTACCCTTTAGAACCATGTCCTCTCCGGCAGCTTTAGAACACTGTACCCCGACCAGGGTGGCGACGAGCCCGATTGATCCAAAAACGACCGCTGCAATCATCAATGCTCGAGACGCCTGGATGTATCCTGCTTAAAAATAAAGACAAATTGTACAATCAAGATTTAATAGGGCTATTACATTTTTTATATATATACTGTAATAATAAATACAATGATTATCAAATTGGTTTCACATGTGATTTGTACAGAATCATATTGAGTAATGCACATATTAATTGCCACACTTGAAACTAATAATTATGATAAATATTTAAGGATATGATGTATTGTATTTGTTGAGTAGGGAAGGTCAATTGTCACAATCAAATACCAGAATTGTGTAGTATAGAATAAATTATTTGGCAGATTTTTATCTTAACCAATTACATCTTGGTTCAACCTAAATTGATTGATTATTTATGTCGTTCTTGGATAATCACATGTTTAACCACAAATGAAAAAGGTCAAAGTAATGCCTATGGGCCTTTACATATTCGTTTAACTACAACAAAACAATATCAAACATCACAGGCAATAAATCGATTTACTCTTCAAACATTGTTGCTTAATTTCTCTATTGCAATTGTTCTATTTTTTTATTGACAAAGATTCCTATTATCTTGTGGTGCACTTGCCGTTCAGGGCCAGTAGAGAGGGGAACTCGCGGCAGTTGTGGACACCAGTTGAGTCCGTGGCACAGGACATCCATAGGTTCTCATAGATGTTCGAGGTAATGATGACGTTCCCGTCATCCGTTGAAACCTTCCAGTAACGGTTCGGTATAGCTATCCCCACCATCACCCATCCTATGAACCCAAGCAGCAAGCAAACAACCTCCAGTATAGGATCCATTTAGATTTTTCAAGTAATTGGTGTAAATAAAAACAGAAGGAGAAAGAAAAGAGAGAAAAAAATAGGATATCCTATCGTTAGTAAAATATAAAATATAAGCATATAGCTCCACAGGATGAAATTCTGTTGAGTGTCTGCTCCCCTTCTTGGTCACGATTGTGTCAGGTTGTCAATGAGCAACAGACATGCTCAGTGATTTATCGTTGCCGTGTGTGTTCTCTCCCACCCCCTCATAAACACACACACACACAGACACACACACACACTTGTATTTGCTACATCATGGGGAAACATGTCTGGGATGGTGCCTGACAGGGACAGCACTTTCTCAAATGGTCTAGGGACATGATCCAAACTGATACACGTTTCTTGTACTTCTGCAATCTTAGAAATTGCTTGAAATATCAAGATATTATCATATTAACCACACCTGACATTTCACATCCTGCTGAGTACTTGTCAGATAATCCACCCTAATGAGGACCAGTGATGTCATTACTATTTGCATTTGCATCACTGTGGTACTGCAGGGGACCAAGCTTCTGGTGTGTCTTTGCATTGCGTTTAATGGTTTACAACATTCTAGAGGTCGACCGATTATGATTTTTCAACGCCGATACCGATTTATTGGAGGACCAAAAAAGCCGATACCGATTAGTCGGACGATTTTTAAAATTGTATTTGTAATAATGACAATTACAACAATACTGAATTAACACTTATTTTAACTTAACATAATACAGAAATAAAATCAATTTAGCCTCAAATAATGAAACATGTTCAATTTGGTTTAAATAATGCAAAAACAAAGTGTTGGAGAAGAAAGTAAAAGTGCAATATGTGCTATGTAAGAAAGCTAACGTTTCAGTTCCTTGCTCAGAACATGAGAACATATGAAAGCTGGTAGTTCCTTTTAACACGAGTCTTCAATACACCCAGGCAAGAAGTTTTAGGTTGTAGTTATTATAGGACTATTTCCCTCTATATCATTTGTATTTCATTAACCTTTGACTATTGGATGTTCTTATAGGCACTTGTAGGCACTAGTATTGCCAGTGTAACAGTATAGCTTTCGTCCCTCTCCTCGCTCCTCCCTGGGCTCGAACCAGCAACACAACGACAACATCCACCATCGAAGCAGCGTTACCCATGCAGAGTAAGGGGAACAACTACTAGAAGGCTCAGAGCGAGTGACGTTTGAAACGCTATTAGCGTGTGGTAACTAGCTAGCCATTTCACTTCAGTTACACCAGCCTCATCTCGGGAGTTGATAGGCTTGAAGTCATTAACAGCGCAATGCTTGACGCACAACGAAGAGCTGCTGGCAAAACGCACAAAAGTGCTGATTAAATGAATGTTTACACGCCTGCTTCTGCCTACCACCGCTCAGTCAGATACTTAGATACTTGTATGCTTGTATGCTCAGTCTGATTATATGCAATGCAGGACTCGCTAGATAATATCTAGTAATATCATCAACCATGTGTAGTTAACTAGTGATTATGATTGATTGTTTTTTATAAGATAAGTTTAATACTAGCTAGCAATTTACCTTGGCTTACTGCATTCGCGTAACAGGCAGTCTCCTTGTGGAGTGCAACGAGAGAGAGGCAGGTTGTTATTGCGTTGGACTAGTTAACTGTAAGGTTGCAAGATTGGTTTCCCCGAGCTGACAAGGTGAAAATTTGTTGTTCTGCCCCTGAACAAGGCAGTTAACCCACCGTTCCTAGGCCGTCATTGAAAATAAGAATGTGTTCTTAACTGACTTGCCTAGTTAAATTAAGGTATAACATTTTTTGCCAAATCGGTGCCCAAAAATACAGATTTCCGATTGTTATGAAAACTTGAAATCGGCCCTAATTAATCGGCCATTCCGATTAATCGGTCGACCTCTACAACATTCTCATGTTTTTAAACCCATAGGGGATAGTGGCCTAGAGGTGTGGAGAATGGTTATATATGCGATTTATATTCTGTAATTCTCAATCTGCCTCAGAAGTGAATCTTCCCTAAAGACTGGTACCACAGCTACCATTGTGCAGTTCCTTACTGGCAGTTTGCTTAACAGGGTGGCTGGGTCTTAAATTGGGTCTGCTGGTCTGCTGGAGTTACATTTGTTGGATTCCAATGTGTCAACCCATCCTATACATCTTTAGGGAAGCTTTCACGCTCTAGCAAACAAAGGGATATGAGGGGTGCACGACAACTAGACATATACTGAAGATGTTCACTGATAATTTTTTTTAAAGACATAATTGGATGGTGTTCAAGCACTCATGCATTCATATTGCACTCACTTCATTCCTCCTGAGGACAGATGGACATCCTTGTATATCTTATAACCCTTTTATTTTGAAGGGTCATGGCACCCCTACAGGACTCCAATTGCTTCCAATTACCCTAGGCCATGCCCCTTCCCTCCACACCGATTCCCACTCCCTAATCACCTCTCCTCTACTTTTTACCCCAGGTCATGCCCCTTCCCTCCACTCCCTAATCGCCTCTCCTCTACTTTTTACCCCAGGTCACGCCCCCTTCCCTCCACACCGATTCCCACTCCCTAATCACCTCTCCTCTACCTTTTTGAGTGCCAGCAGCATACCAACCTGCATCTCACTGTTGGCCTGCTCTTGAAGCTAAGCAGGGTTGGTCCTGGTCACTCCCTGGATGGGAGACCAGATGCTGCTGGAAGTGGTGTTGGAGGGCCAGTAGGAGGCACTCTTTCCTCTGGTCTAAAAAATATCCTAATACCCCAGGGCAGTGATTGGGGATGCTGTCTTTTGGATGGGATGTTAAACGGCTGTCCTGACTCTCTAAGGTCATTAAAGATCTCAAGTCACTTGTTGTAAGAGTAGGGGTGTTACCCCTGGTGTCCTGGCTAAATTCCCAAGCTGTCCTTCATACCATCATGGTCACCTAATCATCCCCAACTTACAATTGCCTCATTCTTCCCTGTAACTATTCCTGAGGTTGTTGCTGTAAATGAGAATGTGTTCTTAGTCAGTTTATCTGGTTAAATACAAACCCCATATCACCTCTCCTCTACTTTTTACCCCAGGTCACGCCCCTTCCCTCCACTCCCTAATCACCTCTCCTCTACTTTTTACCCCAGGTCACGCCCCTTCCCTCCACTCCCTAATCACCTCTCCTCTACTTTTTACCCCAGGTCACGCCCCTTCCCTCCACTCCCTAATCACCTCTCCTCTACTTTTTACCCCAGGTCACGCCCCTTCCCTCCACTCCCTAATCACCTCTCCTCTACTTTTTACCCCAGTTCACGCCCCTTCCCTCCACTCCCTAACCACATCTCATCTACTTTTTACCCCAGGTCACGCCCCCTTCCCTCCACTCCCTAATCACCTCTCCTCTACTTTTTACCCCAGGTCAGTGCCTTCAATGGGATTCGACACCCTCACATCGCTGAATGTTCCCTACTCTACCCGCTAAGTTTACCTGTAAGGTAAACGTTTTTGTACAAAATCCTACCTATATTTGTAACTACTGTAGGGGTCGGTGTTTGAAAGCAGCTTGGAATTGAAGAGGGCACTGGAATCATGTTGAAATCAGTGGGATTTCACATTTTGCAACACACGGTTTGAAAAAATCACTTAATCAAACAAAGCTTTGGATCATTGATACTTCTGATCAAGTGATACAGGTTCAAATTGAGCTGCTTAGCGATTTTTGAAGCCGGCCTCAGAGCTCCTGTATCAAATCTAACACCACTAATATATATTCCGTTGCCCTACGTTATCTTTTTGATGTTCATGTCCTCAGTTTGGTCATTCTAATTGCTCCTTTGTTTATCCTGGCAGTCTCCTCAGTTATATGTTAAGCCTTTTCCACATAGTCACCTGGCACTACTTTGTCATCTCTACACCTTTTCAATGTGCTTCTAATGTTTCCCTTTTGTATGTCCCTTCCAGACCAGCACATCCTTGATATCCATATCGTATCTCAAGGCCTTACATGCCACAACTCCAAACACATCTTGCCTACCTACAAGCTCCAACTCCTAAACTCCATCCAAACCCTCCCCCCATGTGCTGTTCCTTCGTGTGTTCAAGTGGGTGTAATAAATACCCCTATTCCTGCTCCGTCTCTTCATTTGCATTATATCCGTTGTGCCATGGTGGCAGCCACAGTCCTGAACCTAGCTTACAATCCATGGTGGCAGCAACAGTCCTGAACCTAGCTTACAATCCATGGTGGCAGCAACAGTCCTGAACCTAGCTTACAATCCATGGTGGCAGCAACAGTCCTGAACCTAGTTTACAATCCATGGTGGCAGCAACAGTCCTGAACCTAGCTTACAATCCATGGTGGCAGCAACAGTCCTGAACCTAGCGTACAATCCATGGTGGCAGCAACAGTCCTGAACCTAGCGTACAATCCATGGTGGCAGCAACAGCCCTGAACCTAGTTTACAATCCATGGTGGCAGCAACAGTCCTGAACCTAGTTTAAAATCCATGGTGGCAGCAACAGTCCTGAACCTAGTTTACAATCCATGGTGGCAGACACAGTCCTGAACCTAGCGTACAATCCATGGTGGCAGCAACAGTCCTGAACCTAGCGTACAATCCATGGTGGCAGCAACAGCCATGAACCTAGTTTACAATCCATGGTGGCAGCAACAGTCCTGAACCTAGTTTAAATTCCATGGTGGCAGCAATAGTCCTGAACCTAGTTTACAATCCATGGTGGCAGCAACAGTCCTGAACCTAGCGTACAATCCATGGTGATAGTAACAGTGCTGAACCTAGTTTACAGTCCATGGTGGCAGCAACAGTGCTGAACCTAGTTTACAGTCCATGGTGGCAGCAACAGTCCTGAACCTACCGTACAATCCATGGTGGCAGCAACAGTCCTGAACCTAGCTTACAGTCCATGGTGGCAGCAACAGTCCTGAACCTAGTTTAAAATCCATGGTGGTAGTAACAGTTCTGAACCTAGTTTACAGTCCATGGTGGCAGCAACAGTCCTGAACCTAGCGTACAATCCATGGTGGCAGCAACAGTCCTGAACCTAGTTTACAATCCATGGTGGCAGCAACAGTCCTGAACCTAGCGTACAATCCATGGTGATAGTAACAGTGCTGAACCTAGTTTACAGTCCATGGTGGCAGCAACAGTGCTGAACCTAGTTTACAGTCCATGGTGGCAGCAACAGTTCTGAACCTAGTTTACAGTCCATGGTGGCAGCAACAGTCCTGAACCTACCGTACAAACCATGGTGGCAGCAACAGTCCTGAACCTAGCGTACAATCCATGGTGGCAGCAACAGCCCTGAACCTAGTTTACAATCCATGGTGGCAGCAACAGTCCTGAACCTAGCTTACAGTCCATGGTGGCAGCAACAGTCCTGAACCTAGCTTACAATCCATGGTGGCAGCAACAGTCCTGAACCTATCTTACAATCCATGGTGGCAGCAACAGTCCTGAACCTAGCTTACAATCCATGGTGGCAGCAACAGTCCTGAACCTAGCGTACAATCCATGGTGGCAGCAACAGTCCTGAACCTAGCGTACAATCCATGGTGGCAGCAACTGCCCTGAACCTAGTTTACAATCCATGGTGGCAGCAACAGTCCTGAACCTAGTTTAAAATCCATGGTGGCAGCAACAGTCCTGAACCTAGTTTACAATCCATGGTGGCAGCAACAGTCCTGAACCTAGTTTAAAATCCATGGTGGCAGCAACAGTCCTGAACCTAGTTTACAATCCATGGTGGCAGCAGTCTTGAACCTAGTTTACAATCCATGGTGGCAGCAACAGTTCTGAACCTAGGTTACAGTCCATGGTGGCAGCAACAGTCCTGAACCTAGCTTACAATCCATGGTGGCAGCAACAGTTCTGAACCTAGCGTACAATCCATGGTGGCAGCAACAGTTCTGAACCTAGTTTACAGTCCATGGTGGCAGCAACAGTCCTGAACCTAGCTTACAATCCATGGTGGTAGTAACAGTGCTGAACCTAGCTTACAATCCATGGTGGCAGCAACAGTCCTGAACCTAGCTTACAATCCATGGTGGCAGCAACAGTCCTGAACCTAGTTTACAGTCCATGGTGGCAGCAACAGTCCTGAACCTAGCGTACAATCCATGGTGGCAGCAACAGTCCTGAACCTAGCGTACAATCCATGGTGGCAGCAACAGCCCTGAACCTAGTTTACAATCCATGGTGGCAGCAACAGTCCTGAACCTAGCTTACAGTCCATGGTGGCAGCAACAGTCCTGAACCTAGTTTAAAATCCATGGTGGCAGCAACAGTCCTGAACCTAGCTTACAATCCATGGTGGCAGCAACAGTCCTGAACCTAGCTTACAATCCATGGTGGCAGCAACAGTCCTGAACCTAGCTTACAATCCATGGTGGCAGCAACAGTCCTGAACCTAGCGTACAATCCATGGTGGCAGCAACAGCCCTGAACCTAGTTTACAATCCATGGTGGCAGCAACAGTCCTGAACCTAGCTTACAATCCATGGTGGCAGCAACAGTCTTGAACCTAGTTTACAGTCCATGGTGGCAGCAACAGTCCTGAACCTAGCGTACAATCCATGGTGGCAGCAACAGTCCTGAACCTAGTTTACAGTCCATGGTGGCAGCAACAGTCCTGAAGTTAGTTTAAAATCCATGGTGGTAGTAACAGTCCTGAACCTAGCTTACAATCCATGGTGGCAGCAACAGTCCTGAACCTAGTTTACAGTCCATGGTGGCAGCAACAGTCCTGAACCTAGCTTACAATCCATGGTGGCAGCAACAGTCCTGAACCAGCTTACAATCCATGGTGGTAGTAACAGTCCTGAACCTAGTTAACAATCCATGGTGGCAGCAACAGTCCTGAACCTAGCTTACAATCCATGGTGGCAGCAACAGTCCTGAACCTAGCGTACAATCCATGGTGGCAGCAACAGCCCTGAACCTAGTTTACAATCCATGGTGGCAGCAACAGCCCTGAACCTAGTTTACAATCCATGGTGGCAGCAACAGTCCTGAACCTAGCTTACAATCCATGGTGGCAGCAACAGTCTTGAACCTAGTTTACAATCCATGGTGGCAGCAACAGTTCTGAACCTAGTTTACAGTCCATGGTGGCAGCAACAGTCCTGAACCTAGCGTACAATCCATGGTGGCAGCAACAGTCCTGAACCTAGTTTACAGTCCATGGTGGCAGCAACAGTCCTGAACTTAGTTTAAAATCCATGGTGGTAGTAACAGTCCTGAACCTAGCTTACAATCCATGGTGGCAGCAACAGTCCTGAACCTAGTTTACAGTCCATGGTGGCAGCAACAGTCCTGAACCTAGTTTAAAATCCATGGTGGCAGCAACAGTCCTGAACCTAGCTTACAATCCATGGTGGCAGCAACCATCCTGAACCTAGCTTACAATCCATGGTGTCAGCAACAGTCCTGAACCTAGCTGTACGCTAGGTTCAGGACTGTTGCTGACACCATGGATTGTAAGCTAGGTTCAGGATGGTGGCAGCAACAGTCCTGAACCTAGTTTACAGTCCATGGTGGCAGCAACAGTCCTGAACCTAGCTTACAATCCATGGTGGTAGTAACAGTCCTGAACCTAGTTAACAATCCATGGTGGCAGCAACAGTCCTGAACCTAGTTTGCAGTCCATGGTGGCAGCAACAGTGCTGAACCTGGCTTAAAATCCATGGTGTCAGCAACAGTAGTGAACCTAGTTTACAGTCTGTCCTAGCCCTATTCCTTTTCTTCACCTTCCAAAGGCACAACCATCAATTTTTGGGCTAAAGAATTAGTATCCACTTCCTAACAGTGCATTTATTGTTCAGGCAAATGCTGAAGGAAACATGAGCAAGAGTGCTAAACAATATTGAACTATTGTTCAGAGACCTATGACCTTTTCCATGAACTGCTGGTTTGGGAGTCTCAGCTTAAGAGACTGAAACCAATCGCATTCAGGTTTGTCATGCTGCGTCACGCGTTTGCTAATCTAATTGTCACGCAATCTCAAAGTCAGCGTAGGAGTTCGCGAAACCTGCCTATTTTCCTAAAAAAAGTGCATAATGTCACGATTCTAAAGCTATATGATATGACAGAGAACTAGTTAATTATCTCACATCTCGGAAAATATTTGTAATGTTGTACTTCTTGTTTCTGAAATTCATGCTAAAGTTGTTTTTTGGAGTTGGCGCCCAATTGTCTCCCATTCACACCTTGAAGGAGAGCTCCCAGAATGCAGAATATCCCAGAATGCAACCCACACACATCAATGTCAATCTACACAATGGGCGGTAATACAATTCCAATAGCGTTTCCAGTCTCCTCAAAAGTATCTCTGCACAGGATAGGGAGGAAGAATAGAAATGTTAAGGTCATTTTCCGTTGCTGGAAGTATCTCTCTATTTCTCTCTCTATTGTACAGACCTCCCTCTGTGTAGGAGTTAAGACGGAACAGAGAACTCCCATACCACTCTGGTGGACATCAGCAGCGGATGAATCATCAAGCCTCTTTGTGCTGACATTCAGAGAGAGAGAGAGAGAGGGTGAGTGTGTGTAGTGTACTAACAACTCTAATATCTAATGTCTCCTTTTCCCTATAGATGTAAGGCTGATGAGGGCTGAGGCTGAGGTCCAAGACATTGATGTAGAGGAGCGCAGACAGGAAACAGAGCCCAGAAAGATGTTGGAACATTGCTGCAGGGACTTGGTTCCATTCAGCCACAAGAGCATTAGTGAGGTCGGGCACTGATATTGGATGATTAGGCCTGGCTCACAGTCGGCGTTCCAATTCATCTCAAAGGTGTTCCTTGGGGTTGAGGTTAGGGCACTGTGTAGGTCAGTCAAGTTCTTTCACTCCGATCTTGACAAACCATTTCTGTGTGTCCAAACTTTTGACTGGTACTATATGTTTATGATTCTGGGAGTCAATTACCTTTTACATTTTAGTCTGATTAATATTGTAAGGGAAAATATTGCGATGTTGACGCATTTTCTGAAATTTCGAACCTATAGCATGAATTATTCATATCGACATAAACATGAAATTATGTCTGATAGTACATCTGTTGAAAGTAATGAGGATTATAAACCAGAAAAATGGAGATAAGACAGATTGTCTGCACCTCTCGCCAAATGTTACTTCCGTCCCAAGGCTGTGTTACTCCCGCCCCACCGGCAGTTACAAAAGTAACATTGCGTTAGTTCTGTTCTCTGTCTAGTTAACTTCAACAAATTTTCCCTAGAAATGAAATTACAGTTGCTAATGGTAGAGGGCACGTAGAAGTTGTTTGTCATAAAATACGGTGTCTCTAACTTTGACAGTTTGCGATGGAACACGTAAAAAAAAGCTCTTTGTTAACCAGACCTTTATCTCTTCGTAATGATGTCTCCTGAAACTCTGTAAAAAAGTAAGCCATTTTTCCTCACCGCCAATCCTGATAGGAAGGGTGCGGTCTGACACCACTGCCTTGCGTCAGTCAGGTTTATTGGCCAACAGTGTGTGATTCTGGATTGATTTTAAAGGCTTTCCTCTTGACCTTAGTTTAGACAGACGTTTGCTTGTTATCAAATTTCCTGCAACAGATGGTATCTTATGTAAGTTGGGTGTGTTACTTGGAACTGGGTAGTTGTGTCAGTAGACAACATTGACTCTTGACCCACAATGTTAGGAGGCTGTGAGCAACCTGCTTGTGCAACCATTTAAATATGTTAAACTATTTATTTTTTGTCGGCTGTCATAACGAGTGATATCTGCTCTCAACGTTTATGTAGTCAGACATAAACACGCTAGATCAAGGACATAGGGCGACCATACTTTTGTGGCTCTCTGCCACCTGATAAGAGAGAGCAGGAGACTTCCAGCAGTGGATACTTCACAATCTAAATATAAAATACAACATCCTCTCAATCTTTTAAAATGTTTGACTACTTTCTTACATTTATACAGTATAAGAAAAACAGCACAACAGGGATAACTACACAAAAATGGCCAATTGGTCACAAAATGTTCACACGCTGTAATACCATCCTTGACCAGTGGGAGACACACACTTGCACATTTTATACAGTAAGTTCAGAATCGAATAATGGAGCAAGACGACGAAAGAGAAGCCATAGCCATCTCAAAGCACGTAGGACTAGCAGGATGATTAGGCTATTATTATTTTGACCACCTATGCTGCAAGTTAATGTCCTGTAACAGAGACTGCCCTCGCAGTGGAGGTTTCGTTGAGGAGGAAGACAATAAGTAGTAGACAAGTAGTAATGCAATGTCGAGGGGGCGAACGTTTATTTACAGTGCAGGTGAATATCTGGTCAACTGTGCACTATGTACATAACGAGGAAACAGAACTGATAAATCAAATCATAATGAAGCTAAAATAAACCAGGCCTCAATAATACCCTGTAACAACCATGTAGCACCTGTTTGAACTCGTTACCTGTATAAAAGACACCTGTCCACACACTCAATCAAACAGACTCCAACCTCTCCACAATGGCCAAGACCAGAGAGCTGTGTAAGGACATCAGGGATAAAATTGTAGACCTGCACAAGGATGGGCTGGGCTACAGGACAATAGGCAAGCAGCTTGGTGAGAAGGCAACAACTGTTGGCGCAATTATTAGAAAATGGAAGAAGTTCAAGATGACGGTCAATCACCCTCAGTCTGGGTCTCCATGCAAGATCTCACCTTGTGGGGCATCAATGATCATGAGGAAGGTGAGGGATCAGCCCAGAACTACACGGCAGGACCTGGTCAATAATGAAGAGAGCTAGGACCACAGCAGATGGAGCACATTGAGTGTGTGGACAGGTGACTTTTATACAGGTAATGAGTTCAAACAGGTGCAGTTAATACAGGTAATGAGTGGAGAACAGGAGGGCTTCTTAAAGAAAAACTAACAGGTCTGTGAGAGCCGGAATTCTTACTGGTTGGTAGGTGATCAAATACTTATGTCATGCAATAAAATGCAAATTACTTACTTAAAAATCATACAATGTGATTTTCTGGATTTTTGTTTGAGATTCCGTCTCTCACAGTTGAAGTGTACCTATGATAAAAATTACAGACCTCTACATGCTTTGTAAGTAGGAAAACCTGCAAAATCGGCAGTGTATCAAATACTTGTTCTCCCCACTGTATATATATATATGGCTCTATTAAGCAGTTCCCCCAATCAAGGCAGGGCCCCCTTAGCAGAGCAGATATGTGGTTGTCCCACCTAGTTATCTTAAGATGAATGCACTAACTGTAAGTCACTCTGGATAAGAGCGTCTACTAAATGACTAATATGTAAATGTAATAAAATGGTAGAGCTTGAATAACCTGTGTCTGAGAGTCCAGATGCTGGCCCCCTCATCTGTGTCCTCAATACAAGTGGCATGTACTCAGATGCCAAGGGAAGCCAAGCTTACCCCATAATTTTCTTTGAATTCGCAAGAGGCGTATCTCATTGGAGAAAGCCTCAGATGAGCTACACATACTGAGAAAGAGAGAACTGTTAGAGAGAACTGTTATGCTCCATCTATCTGATTGTGTCTAGTCAAGAAGAATACGACGTTGCTGCCGCCTTTAGCATTCTATATACTGAACAGCTATCACTAACCACAATTTGGATGAGGACTTCTACTTCAATGAGTCGGAAGCAAAATGCATATTGTTTATCGTGGATCAGGCTCAAATCAATGACACTTGAAGAAGTAGGAGACGTCGCTATAGAGGCCGGCGAGTGAGGGATACCTGACGAGACGACATCGGAGGGGATAAATCGACTACCCACTGTTCTATTGGCGAAAGTGGAATCACTGGAGAATAAACTGGATCAGCTCCATTGTCGACTATCCTATCAACATGATCTGAAGAACTGTAATATCTAATTTCGTAGCTGAACAAGGACATGATACATATACACTGAGTATACCAAACCTTATGAACACCTGCTCTTTTCATGAATCCAGTTGAAAGCTATGATCCCTTATTGCTGTCACTTGTTAAATCCACTTCAATCCATGTAGATGATGGGGGAGACAGGTTGAAGAAGAATTTTTAAGCCTTGAGACATGAATTATGTGTGTGCGCCATTCAGAGGGTAAATGGGCAAGAACAATTTTTTTTAAGTGCCTTTGAAAGAGGTATGGTAGTAGGTGCCAATGCTGCTGGATTTTTCACACTCAACAGTTTACCGTGTGTATCAAGAATGGTCCACCACCCAAAGGACATCCAACCAACTTGACACAACTGTGGGAAGCATTGGAGTCAACATGGTCCAGCATTCCTGTGGAACACTTTCGACACCTTGTAGAGTCCATGCCCTGACAAATTGAGGCTGTTCTGAGGGCAAAAGCGAGGGTTGCAACTCATGTTTGGAAGGTGTTCCTAATGTTTTGTACACTCTGTATGTACACACACTACGCTGACACAAGCCCACACACATATACATTACATAAGCACACAGATATAACACACACGCACCCGTACCGACGCCACACGTTGACAAACACACACATGCTGCTGTTTACAATTCGATAATGGAAAAATTGCCATTTTCAATTACTCCTCAATAAATTGAAAAGTAGAAGCTATTTATTTAAAAAGTTCTAAAAATGTAGATATTTTTTATTCATATCACTTCCTGAATTGACTGCCTTGAAGAGCCCAATTCTGCTCTTCACAGGCAGGTGCCAGTGATCTGAGAAATTAATCTGATATAATGAACAATGCATAATCTAAGCTGGGTTTCCGGTCTGAAATGGACAGCTAAATGCCTTTGAGTAATTTGGTTAGAAAATGCTTATATTAGCACCCGGGGGCAGTGGTTAATCTATCAAAACCAAATTGTGGATAACAGTCTCCTTGTCCATAGATTTCCACTATTTTCTTTTTTTTTTACCAATCAGACCAATAATTGGGGAAAAGATAAGAATTGGGATGCCTGTGTAAACGCAGCCAAATATACACATTTGTAATTTGGCTGAACTACCCCCTTAATGCACTGTCCTTCCCTGAGAAGTGCTTGTCCTTTTTTCCCTGGCCTCATTACACCAACCCAAATGTTAATTATTGTGCCCGATGCTTTGTCATGGTGAGTTTCAGTCATGGCCAAAGAGTTAATTAGTAGCTAGCTAACATTACTGGCGGCTTCTAAAGATAAAGAATACATAAAAACCAAGAATCCTTATTCCTTCCTGTTGTAAAAATATGGCCCCAGTGAGTGAACTGAAGACTTTCTGGCGTCACACTGTGCGCATTTGACACCAAACGGAATTAGGCCAGTGAACAGCCTGGCACGTTTTTTTTTTGTCCGACTGAAACTACAGTATGTGACTGCATCATTATACTGTAATGATAAGAGAAAAACATGCAGATCAATACAGGTACTAAATATAGTGTACAAAACAGGAACACATTCCTAATATTGAGTTGCACCCCCTTTTGCCCTCAGAACAACCTCAATTCATCAGTGCATGGAGGTGTCAAAAGCATTCCACAGGGATGCTGGCCAATGTTAAATCCAATTCTTCTCACAGTTGTGTCAAGTTGGCTGGATGTCCTTTGGGTGGTGGACCAACCCAGCAGCGTTGCAGTTCTTGACACACTCAAACGTTTGCGCTTGGCCCGTTCAAAGGCACGTAAATCTTTTGTCTTGCCCACTCACACCCTGATACCTACACAATCGATGTCTCAAGGTTTAAAAATCCGTCTTCAACCTGTCTCCTCCCCCTCATCTACACAGATTGACGTGGATGTAACAGGTGACATCAATAAGGGATCATAGCTTTCAGCTGGATTCACCTGGTCAGTCTCATGGAAAGAGCAGCTCTGCCAAAATTGTTCACTCATGACATTTATTCATTTCACAATTAAAAACCACAAAGCATCGGTCCTACAGTGATACTCAAATGTGTGGTTTGCTAACACTGAAAATCTGCAAGGCTTGGGGACAATGATGATCTTAATAGCTCCAATAGTGCCTTCCAGACACATACATTAAGAAACCATACACAATTATTTAAAATGTTTTTATTTACAAGCAAAACTGGAGAAAAAAAAATTTAATCGCTGAAACGTCTTTATTTTGATACATAAAACAAAATCTGTTAGTATTATGCCATTATGATAACTTGAGTAAATGGGGTTATATTATGGATAAATAATGTTATCTTTTACATGTTTTCTTGCAGCTACACTGTCAATTAAAGACAAATGAAAGCCCTTTCCCCGAGGGCTGTTTTACTCTCGTGCACTGTCGTGGTATTCATCTTTACCCAATCTCTAAGAAAAGATGCCCCCTGTGGACAACATGAGTGATTCGCATCACAGCTGCCTAATTCTTACCAACTACACACTTACCAGCTTGGACACTACACCACAAACACTTACCTCTAAACATAAGACACTTCCCTAAATACCAATGCTTTCTCTGTCTAAATTAATAAAGACAACAATAATTGAAGTTAAATTGCACTTATATAAAGAAATTAATTAAAGTCCACCACATGCTTAGATGCTAACTCAGTGGCTGCTCAGGGCGCATGCTAACATACTGAGGTCAGTAAGTCAAGCGATGCCATTCAGTAACGTGTTCCATCACACTTATTTATAATGTATAATATGGAAGACAAAGTGCCACATTAAACCTCTGAATATACACATGTCAAATTCACTGGAATCAAAACCTGTTTAAAATATGAAGACAATTTAAGTGAATCTAAGGCTATTTTCAGAAATCAATCCCCAAACATTGTTCCATGGACAATATGAGTGAAAATATTTGGGAGATCCACGGGTGTTCTTCTCATCTTGGGGAACGGCAGCCATTTCCAACTTGAGTTTGAATTTGTTATGGGGAGAAGTTTGAGGAGTGCATGTCAGTCTTTCTTTGAAGTGTGTTAGCAAAACTAAGGCCCTCCCCACTCCATATTAGGACCTTGGACCATGACCCTTGGACACAGCCAATCCGATGAGGCCTGCTAATCCAGCCACGCCCAGGCCGATTCCTCCGACAATTGCCATGCCAACCAAACCATCTGTGTAGAAAAAAAGTGCCGTCAAAACATGAACATTGCCCTTATTACTTATACCTATTCAGCTTCTACCCATCCTGTGTCGTGGTAATTTCCTGTATTACTAAACATCGAGAGAGCAAACCACACACAAGTCAGAGTTATATTATAAAGTCCATCTTTAATTATATGAGCTTCACCATAGCCCTGTGACTCTCAGATCAATTCAGTGTCTATAAATGAATTATCTGAGAGTCCTTACAAAACAGTTCTTAGTATAATTTATAGCCAAGACACACCCATCTCAACTCACATGACGAAACACAGATCTTAGGAACATTACAAAGGAAGACTTTACTTGAGAGAGGAGTATCCCATAGCCAGACAGCATTAGCTATAAATTATCATTCAGTTTGCTCTCTTAAGACGAGGTTTTACTTCTCGTTCTTGGTACAACATATTACCAAACCATTACCTCACCCAATGGTATATATCAATTGTCAATTGTAGATACTCCCATCTCAAATACAACCCCTCCTGGACAAGCTCACAGAGACAGTGAGCCTCTAGGTCATATACTAGATCAAGATAAGGGCAACCTCAGAGGGGACATACAATAGTTACAGACACATTCCCATAAGAAGACAAGCCTGCATTCTGTCCTCCTCCCCTTCTGATATTCTTCATAGCATCACATGGTTTAACAGATACATTGACATATGAAGACAAGCCTGACCACTCCCCTTCTCTGGGCCCCTAGTGACTAAGCCCTAGCAGAGAAGGGATACCTTCAAACTGCCAACAGTATTATCCAAAAGAAGACATCCTAATGACAAATATCTCACATAAGCATTATTATGTAAATAAAACATCTTATTTTTGAATGTTACCGAACTAATTCTGATTCAGCCACGACACCTGTCCTGCCTGATCAGTGATCAGAGAGGAAAGAATAGGAGAACATTACACAAATTAGACCCAGCATTGATAGGTGTTCCTCGGCCTCCCCACTCACCTTTCTTTAGAGCCTTGTCTATTAGCTTCTCCAGCTCCAAGGCCTGGTTGTTGCCCGGTTCATTCTTCAGGAGAGTGCGGATATACTTCAGACCTTTCTCATAATCCTGTGATGATAAAAAATATATACATATATGGAGCGATAAAGAGATATGGAGCAATAAAGAGAGATAGTGAGAGGTGCTATGATATCTTCCGCAATTAACTCAAGAGATGGGAGACGGAGTCATCTATTTCATTAAAATAAGTTATCTAGTGAGCTATGTCTTATAACCTATGGGTAATATAGTAGTACAATGAACATCACCTTCAGTCTGTAGTTGGCCACAGCTAGGTAGAACAGGAAGTCTCTGGCATCGTCCTTTGATCCCTTGTTAACCAGCTCTATAAAACAAATTGAGCAACAGTACCGGAAACATTATTATAGGCAGGTTAAGTAGGCCAATGCATATTGCATTGCACTATGTCAGCATTTCATTCAAATAAGTTGGAAATCCAATCACTCATATTCATAGCTATTTAGAGAGACATTTGTAAGGATATCTTACTGACAGTCTTCTGAGTACACAAATACTGTTGGCTACCCACCTTCCAACAAAACAATTCCTTTCTTAATGTCGTCAGAATACTTGCTCCGGATCAGACACCATGCATATTCAAACTTGGTCTCCTTTGACACACCCCCCTTCACCAACTCAGCATTGTACTTCTTCTCAAATTTCTGGATGGCCAAAACAGAACAAATATGGGTACCTTCATTGGTTTCAGACACTGACTGGCAAGGGTGATATGTTAGGCCAGGGTGTTGATAGTCTTTATGTTGAATTTACAGAAGGCAGTGACAGTAAACACTAAATTGCTGTGTTACATTTCAAGACTAGCTGCATTCATGTCATAACGAAACACTTTTTTTAAGGATGTTGACAGTGCAGTAGCTACAGTAATGTAGTCTCATAATGCGTCATGGTAATGCATGTTGTGTAAAAGCCAACTCACATGGGACAGTAGCAGACAACATCAATACAATATGATACACCTAATGTACTCAACAATTGGCTTTTAAACTTTTCATTGGATTGAAAAATCCATCAAAAGGCTTCATACATATCTGTATACTGTGTAGTTGGGGGAAAAATAACATACCAGAACGCAGCTGGTGTAAGTGATGATGTGTAAGGAATGATACAGCTAGCTACTAGCAATAAGGCTAACGTTAGCTAGCATATGTTTCACTTCTACAGCTACACTGTTGTAAACGTTTGATCAACTATTAACGACTGTAGCTGGGTATTTAGACACCATATTGTCTACATAAAATACAGCTATGTTCTAAATCATGACAATAATAAAACGTAAACTTACCGAAAGGTCTTCTGGAGCTACCAAATCGCTCACAACAGCCTCCATGTTTGCAGAAGTAACAGATAGAAACGCCCACTTTTACCACGTGACAAGCTCGATCAGTTTCCACTGGATACCACAGCCACAAAGTCAAAATTGGCTATATCAATTCAATTCATTAAAACATTTTTTTTTTATTTGTGGCTGTGGTAAAGTTAAAGTCACAATTTTCCATGTTTCCAATTAAACACGTTTTTGCTACATCAATGCGAATACAAGAATAATAATGATACAAATAAAAAACAAAGGTTTTATTGTCACTTACACATGACGCTACAAAAACGTTAAAATCATATGGTTTTATTTAATGCAAACAGACAATGGAGTGTATTGGAACATTTGACTCGTAGCCTAAAGAGTCAAACTAAACGTACTGTCCGTGGGCGTGGTGTAACGTTTGGCCAGAGGAAGGAGTGTGTAGACAGCCAGTCAAATATTTTCTTTCTTCTGAATAAAAAAACGTTTTTCATTCTACGTTTTAAAGCTCCACAATGCCACTACAGAACACATTTCCCCTTTTGTACTTTAACTATTATCGTTACAACACTGTATATAGACATAATATGACATTTTAAATGTCTCTATTCCTTTGGAACTTTTTACTGTAAAAAAAATGTATTGTTTATTTCACTTTTGTTTATTATCTATTTCACTTACTTTGGAAATGTAAACATGTGTTTCCCATGCCAATAAAGCCCTTTGAATTGAGAGAGCGAGACAGAGACAGACAGACAGACAGACATGGTTAGACTGGTTATTATAGATCATGGTTATAGACAGGTCAATATGTTTAGTTTCACCAGTCTCACAAGTAATTTAGAAGGTATGATTTAGAGGGCTACAGGGCTAGTATCTCACCATGTAACAGCAATGGCAGTCAAATTCCTGTGTCCCTATTTAAAAAAAAAAAAAAATAAATAAAAATATATATATATATATATATATATATATATATATATATATATATATATATATATATATATATATATATATATTTTTCACCTTTATTTAACCAGGTAGGCTAGTTGAGAACAAGTTCTCATTTACAACTGCGACCTGGCCAAGATAAAGCAAAGCAGTGTGACACAAACAACACCAGAGTTACACATGGAATAAACAAACATACAGTCAATAAAACAATAGAAAAAGTCTATATACAGATAAGATAAGGGAGGACAGGCAATAAATAGGCCATAGTGGTGAAGTAATTACAATATAGCAATAAACACTGGAGTGATAGATGTGCAGAAGATGAGTGTGCAAGTAGAGATACCGGGGTGCAAAGGAGCAAAATAAATAACAGTATGGGGATGAGGTAGTTGGATGGGCTATGTACAGGTGCAGTGATCTGTGAGCTGCTCTGACAGCTGGTGCTTAAAGTTAATGAGGGAGATATGAGTCTCCAGCTTCAAAGAATTTTGCAGATCGTTCCAGTCATTGGCAGCAGAGAACTGGAGCTATGGCTCTCTGTGCTGCTGTTCTGTGCACTAGACATTGCAACCTGTTGCACACACAAACACACACATACATTCCATGCGGAAATTAATTTTACTTCAATTAGCGTAAAATGTCAAATGTGCAGCTGATGATAGTGGAAAGGTGACGTTAGTCAGTAATATCTAAGATATTACCTTTGATTATAGCGCTCTCTGCTGTCGATATTGCGGCATCGACCAGGAACCGTCTGTAAGGGCAATTTGCCATTTCCAGTGCCCTGATGCACTTTGAAACGAGTTCCCTCAGTTTAGCGTTGTCTGTGCACGAGATATGAGTAGGGTGACACAGAAGAGAATAAAATCAACACAAACGTACAAACGTAATGCTTTTAGCTCTATCTGCAGAGTCATATTTAGGATTGGCTGCGTGTTTAAAATGCCGCTGATAATAAAATATAATGGTCTCTATTGTAGTGCACTTGCCTGTCATTGGAATCGAAAAGCGTCCTCCACAAATAGTGGACTCTACTTCGGCTTGTTTTGAAAATGAAAACGGAGATCATAGTATGACAACTTTATTTAAGTTACGATAGCGTGGTAGAAGTTGGTTTTGTTTTGCAAATGTATCATCTTACATCGGAAGGGACGAACATACACTTGTGCAATGTTGAGCTCTATGCCATTGGTTCATGTTGACCGCAGTTTTTCTTATTTGCTTTATTTTTCTTTGCAGTGACTAAAAGGCTCGCACGCGCCACTCGCACACCAGTTTGGTGTTGGTGCCACAGATCTCTCAAGCGTCCACACGGTGCAAACTGCAGTATCTTCCCATGTTTTTGCTTATAATCATAACATGATTAGCCTGCTTAATAGCTTACATATTAGTTAAAACGGTTGAAATATTAAAGTGTTTCCCATAACCCTGTTACCCGGATCACAAAGGACACAGTATTCTGAGACCTCAACTCATCAGAAACCAAACCTATCACTCTATACCTGACTACATGACAAAGTAGCAGATGTCTGAATGTTGTCATTGTTCCAACTAAAAGTTGTATCAGTTTCGTATTAACCAACATCTGTACTGATGCATGTATGTCATCTTGAGACTCAGAAGAAGAATTTTCGATTTTTTTAAGAGAGAGAGAGATCACAAACTCAACACCATGCTGAAAACAATGAACACTCATATTACGTTGTAATACTGTATGAGAGGTACTTTACCTATTATTGAGATCAGAACAGAAGACCGACCTGGAGACCTGTCTCCATTTTTTTGTGATTCCTTTAAAGCAAAAGGGAAATAGACGCAGGATTGGTATCTAAACAGTCATTTCAATGGACTTACAATCTGACTTAAAATATTTGATAGATGGGTCAGGGTTCAGTTTTTATTTCCTTAATTGCGACAGCAAAAACTCTGACATCTAAAGATTCCAGTTGCAGCTTATATTCACTAGACAATGGGACACTTCCAAGAAAGATAATGCATAAGATAAACATACACACTATAGTTTTTTTTACCTTTATTTAACTAGGCAAGTCAGTTAAGAACAAATTCTTATTTTCAATGACGGCCTAGGAACAGTGGGTTAACTGCCTGTTCAGGGGCAGAACGACAGATTTGTCGTTCCGGTTACTAGTCCAACGCTCTAACCACTAGGCTACCCTGCCACACTTATTATTACATTTGATTAACTTGACAAACTTTTTTTTGGTAACTTTATTTAAAATGCTGAAATCATAGTGAATGGATGTCCAATGGCATGGAAATGAGCACAGACCTCAAATCAGTTATTGATAAAACTATACAGTATTCAATTCATAGACTAGCAAATAGCGGAGCGATTTCTGCACAGTGCACCTTTAAAGACAGAATCCTATTTGATTTACTGGAAAAACACTATTCAACACAAGTTTTGCTGAACAGTAGGCTGGTTTGAAATGTCTTTATTGTGGCAGGATGTGAGGAAACAGCCACCACTAACACTTCACATGAGTTTTTCCCAATGATAATGCTTATAGTACATACTGTTTATTTCTCATTGAATTCAATGGGGAAGATGTTAGATTTTTTAGTTGATGTTATTAACCATGTTAGTGTGTTTAGTTACGGCAAATAGACCAGATTGTCAAAAACCCTTTAGTCAAAAAAAAAGTATCAGAATCACATGGAAAAGTCACATGAGAATGAATATGCAAAATATTTTAGATTAATTCTAATACTTTCATGAATAATCAATAGTAGTCAACATATTGAAGATGAATCTGATGCTCATGTGCAGTAGCCCACAGTGACTAAGTTTACGTCCATGATTCTATTGGATTATGTTGGTGATAATAGGATTTATAATTGAAGAGGATTTTGCTAAATTGATATTTAATTGACAGCTGACACACATATGTGCAAGAGTGTTCAGCATATTCTAAAATAGTTTTGTAGTTCCAAATAAAGTGTTTAAATGCCTAATATTGCCTACTATTCTCCTTTCATCCCATTGGACCAAAATCCAACTCATAAATGCTTCATTTGGATTACTCTTGCCCAATAGAGGTGTTTTGCTGCATTCAGGTGCTAGTCGGAACTAGGATACTCTGAAATGTCCAACATGCTAACTGGTTGAATGCAGCATGTGTATAACTACAAGCATTTGTATGGAGTGTTATATTCCAAATGAGTGTTCATTATGACTGATATTACGGGTACATTTCAGCACCCTCAGTAGCTAGGTTTCCATCCAATTGGAGACAGATTTGCATTTGAAAAGGACTCTGAGGACTCGAAAAGGACTCTGAGCCAGTGCATCATAACCATCATATTGTTTGAAGGTACTGCAGCCTGCTCATTGATTGATGGCTCCCTAAAACCTGAAATAAGGCTCTCATAGGATTGCCTCTGATAATTCAAAGGCAATAAGGCTCTCATAGGATTGCCTCTGATAATTCAAAGGCAGTCAGCCTTTGAATTATCAGAGGCAATCCTATGAGAGCCTTATTTCAGCACTCACTGAATTGCTGAAAGAGTTTGATAGCCATCACTATCACTGCACTAATGTTCAACATGACAGAGGAAAATAATGTAAACAATGACAGTCTCATCATGGTTGGTTTGATATATACATTTATTGATGTAGATTATCACGCTCAGGTCCGGACTGGTCCACCTGGCATTTCGGGGCAAATGCCAGATGGGCTGGTGCATTTTTAGTCTAGTGGGCCTGTCTAACTTATTTTATTTTGTTGTGCACGATGATCATTATCTGGCTAATAATGGGGGCCTTGAGGAAAATAAATGGGCCAGTGTAGGGACCTCAAGGGGAAAGATGGGTGTTGAAAATGCCAGGGCCGATTTCTGGTCCCAGTCCGCTCCTGATCACACTACCTGTAACAAAGTGGCATAAATAATGTATTGATGACTCAAAGGTCAAATGTATTTACAGGGTGGGTTCTGGGACGGGGTGATTTCAATGTGACGGTTGGAAATGTATGCGTTTGAAAGTGACCATAACCTACCCTTCATAATGTTGACCCAGCCTCAAATTCCAACAAATGATGGAAGCAACAATTCTAGGGTAATGGACAACAAAGCTTACATACACTTGGAAAGAGAGCCATTGCTATTATCTCTTCTGTGACAGCAAGGGCATCGCTGTTGACGGCTAATTCAATTTTTAAGTGAAAAATCAATAATGAATAAATTAGTACATTTTCAAATTTTGTGTTTGGAAAAAGTGAAATAATGCAGATACACCTGAACGATGAGACAGAGTGTCCTGGCAGAAGTAAGGATGTAATTATAAACTGTTATCAAAGCTCAACACAAAACTGATATTCAAAAATAAAAACTCTTGTGGGCCTAAAAATCAGAATGTTTCTGGTTAGTTACTCAAAAGGGGATTGTAATGGTTGTGTTTAAAAACTCTGATTTAAAAGACTCCAACAGACTTGTTCATTTGACAAGTATTTGAAAATATTTGAGTTATGCTTGATTAAGCTTGGACTTTTCACTTTTGGGACTATTCCATTGATTACATTATACAAGGCAACTCCATAAAGCACAACTCAAGTATTCAAAATCATTTTGACCCAGGTCTGCATACCGAAACAGTGTCTCAAATAAGACGCATACGGTATACTCTAGGTCTAGTGCAGCCTATACTAATTTAATCACTATATTGTCCAATCATAGATATCATAGGTAGGCCTACCCCGAATTGTGAATTGTTTATTTTAAAAGTATTAAATGAGAGATAATAGCTGTACAAAGAGTTGAAAGTTAAGTAAAGAGGATCCTACCGGCTGTAATCCTATGGTTCTATTTAGTAGTCAAATACCTATGTAGGGCTATTAAAACTGAACACTGTTCATGTCAGGAATCTATTACTTTCAGTAATGACACATGACTAGTGAGGTAGCTGATAGTTAAAGATAGATATGATAATTAGTCAGTGATAGTAGACAAGCTATACAAACACAATGATAGTGTATATAAACTTGCTGCCTGATAATACACAAAGTGTGTGTAAAAAAAAAGTACTTCGATAAGATGCAGCGTGATGAGTTACAATAATACAGTAAATTTGATGAAAATGCTATTCCCCTGGCATAGAAAATACGACTGTGATCTAGAAGGAAGAACAAAAGCCCGTCAGCCAGAAAGTGCATATTCTAGACCTACATTATATCAAACAAGCAAAATGTAAGATAAATAGAGGCCAGGTCATTAAAGTGCAAGATTATTCTGTGGGGATTAGTTTCTTTTTGACTCTCATCAATCATTGACATGGATTAACGGATTTTATGGCTCATAAAAATTATATTAGGGTACTGAAGTTAGATATGCTATCAATTTAATGAGTCGATAAACCAGGAATATCCATTGATATTAAAATGCCTCAGACAGAAAAATGCAACTGTTATCCAGAAGGTATATTCACACCCCTTGACTTGTTCCACATTTTGTTGTGTTACAGCAAACATTTTTTTGTCACTGGCCTACACACAATACCCCATAATGTCAAAGTGGAATTATGTTTTTCTGAATGTTTTACAAATTCATACATCAGGTCTTTTGCAGACTCCATCAGGTTTTCTTCCAGAATGGTCCTGTATTTGGCTCCATCCATCTTCCCATCAATTTTAACCATCTTCCCTGTCCCTGCTGAAGAAAAGCAGGCCCAAACCATGATGCTGCCACCACCATGTTTGACAGTGGGGATGGTGTGTTCAGGGTGATGAGCTGTGTTGCTTTTACGCCAAACATAACGCTTTGCATTGTTGCCAAAAAGTTCAATTTTGGTTTCATCTGACCAGAGCACCTTCTTCCACATGTTTGGTGTGTCTCCCAGGTGGCTTGTGGCAAACTTTAAACAACACTTTTTATGGATATCTTTAAGAAATGGCTTTCTTCTTGCCACTCTTCCATAAAGGCCAGATTTGTGCAATATACGACTGATTGTTGTCCTATGGACAGAGTCTCCCACCTCAGCTGTAGATCTCTGCAGTTCATCCAGAGTGATCATGGGCCTCTTGGCTGCATCTCTGATCAGTCTTCTCCTTGTATGAGCTGAAAGTTTAGAGGGACGGCCAGGTCTTGGTAGATTTGCAGTGGTCTGATACTCCTTCCATCTCAATATTATCGCTTGCACAGTGCTCCTTGGGATGTTTAAAGCTTGGGAAATCTTTTTGTATCCAAATCCGGCTTCACAACAGTATCTCGGACCTGCCTGGTGTGTTCCTTGTTCTTCATGATGCTCTCTGCGCTTTTGACGGACCTCTGAGACTATCACAGTGCAGGTGCATTTATACGGAGACTTGATTACACACAGGTGGATTGTATTTATCATCATTAGTCATTTAGGTCAACATTGGATCATTCAGAGATCCTCACTGAACTTCTGGAGAGAGTTTGCTGCACTGAAAGTAAAGGGGCTGAATAATTTTGCACGCCCAATTTTTCAGTTTTTGATTTGTTAAAAAAGTTTGAAATATCCAATAAATGTCATTCCACTTCATGATTGTGTCCCACTTGTTGTTGATTCTTCACAAAAAAATACAGTTTTATATCTTTATGTTTGAAGCCTGAAATGTGGCAAAAGGTCGCAAAGTTCAAGGGGCCCGAATACTTTCGCAAGGCACTGTAACTGTCAATCTCCCTCGGCCTGGGGCTCCATGCAAGATCTCACCTCGTGGAGTTGCAATGGTCATGAGAACAGTGAGGAATCAGCCCAGAACTACACAGGAGGATCGCCGTGAAGGACTGAAATCCTGCAGGGCCCGCAAGGTCCCCCTGCTGAAGAAAGCACATATGCATGCCCGTCTGAAGTTAGCCAATGAACATCTGAATGATTCAGAGGACAACTGGGTGACAGTGTTGTGGTCAGATGAGACCAAAATGAGCTTTTGGCATCAACTCAACTTGCCGTGTTTGGAGGAGGAGGAATGCTGCCTATGACCCCAAGAAACCATCCCCACCGTCAAACATGGAGGTGGAAACATTATACTTTGGGGGTGTTGTTCTGCTAACGGGACAGGTCAACTTCACCGCATCAAAGGGACGATGGACGGGGCCATGTACCATCAAATCTTGGGTGAGAACCTCCTTCCCTCAGCCAGGGCATTGAAAATGGGTTGTGGATGAGTATTCCAGCATGACAATGACCCAAAACACACGGCCAAGGCAACAAAGGAGTGGCTCAAGAAGAAGCACAATAAGGTCCTGGAGTGGCCTAGCCAGTCTCCAGACCTTAATCCCATAGAAATCCTGTGGAGGGAGCTGAAGGTTCAAGTTGCCAAACGTCAGCCTCGAAACCTTAATGACTTGGAGTAGATCTGCAAAGAGGAGTGGGACAAAATCCCTCCTGAGATGTGTGCAAACCTGGTGGCCAACTACAAGACACGTCTAACCTCTGTGATTGCAAACAAGGGTTTTTCCACCGAGTACTAAGTCATGTTTTGCAGAGGGGTCAAATTCTTATTTCCCTCATTAAAATGCAAATCAATTTATAATATTTTTGACATGCGTTTTTCTGGATTTTTTTGTTGTTATTCTGTCTCTCACTGTTAACATACCATTAAAATTATAGACTGATCATTTCTTTGTCAGTGGGCAAACGTACAAAATCAGCAGGGGATCAAATACTTTTTTCCCTCACTGTATAATGATTACATGAGCAGACATTTATAGTTAAAGTAACCTCAAAATTTGGCCTTAGATGTTACTCATTTTAAGGTTGAATGTTGCATTAGTTTGTAAAATAGTCTTAACTTTAGGCTATTTATTGTATTATGCCAACAAATAACATTTTAAAGGAGCTGTACACTGAGTGTACAAAACATTATGACATAGACGGACCAGATGAATCCAAGTGAAAGCTATGATCCCTTATGGATCTCACGTGTTAAATCCACTTCATTCAGTCTAGATGAAGGGGAGAAGGATTTTTAAGCCTTGAGACAATTGAGACATGGATTATTGTGTATGTGTGCCATTCAGAGGGTGAGTGGGAAAGACAAACGATGTAAGTTCCTTTGACCGGGGTACGGTAGTAAGTGCCAGGAGCACCGGTTTGTACCAAGAACTACAACACTGCTATGTTTTTCACTCTCAACAGTTTCCCATGTGTATTGGAGTCAACATGGGCCATGGGCATCCCTGTGGAAAGCTTTCGCCACCTTGTAGACTTCCTGCCCTGACAAATTGAGGCTGTTCTGAGGGCAAAGGGTGTTCCTAATGTTTGGTATACTCAGTGACTTAGTCTGGCTTTAGGTCCAGTTTATGTACAAATTGATTAGTTGGGTTCACGTCTCCATCTCAACCACATACACAATCCAAGAATATAAATAAATCAAATCAAACTCTAAATGCACTTTAAATAACGTGTTTAGATAAAAAAAATAAAAATAAAAATATTTTCCATGTAGATTCCACGTCACAATACGATGACAAATTACGTTGAAACAACGCTGATTCCAACTGTTTTTGCGCAATGGGTATCTTTTTTAAATCTAAATTAAAAACATATTTTTTAAGATGGTACATATTTGAAATGAATTCTCAGCGGTCTGCAGGTTTTTGATGATGAGCATTGTGACAACTAGCCCCAGTCTCCCCTAATGCAAAGACATTTCTGATGTTCTCAATCAATCACTTACAATAATACACACAAAATAGTGTGTATTTCACAAGCAGATTCGTTAACAAAAACACAAGGGTCATTTGATTTTGTACGACTTACTTTCGTGCTTCGTCTTGTGACAAACTGTGTCCTGTTGGTTATTGAAGTACGTGCTGATACAGCTGCCAGTAAGAAGAGCCAGTGCCAAAGCCCAAATAATGTATTTACATATTTTGGAGCATAGACCTGCACACATACCTATCGTGCCTACCTACATGTGAAAAAAGAAGACATTGCATTGTGAAACACATTTTAATGATAGCACACATTTGTCCCCTCAAGTCAGCAAAAGGGATTCGACCTTCATATTATGTACACAACTTCAGATAACCTTGGCAGCTGTCCAGAACCAATAATGTTTCACAGTTTGATTATTTTGTTTTAGGATAACGCTGTGCCCTATAAGGTCTGACCAGCAGAGATGTAAAACTAGGGCATGTATTTTACACATTAACTTATCTCCACTGCACTAGTGGTGAACAGCAAACTGATCACTGTGCTTGTGTGTTCCAAATCATTCCTCTTTACTCAGTAGTGCTGAGTTCTCATAACTATACTGAAGGAATATATAAATGCAACATGCAACCATTTCTAAGATTTTACTGAGTTACAGTTCATAGAAGGAAATCGGTCAATTTAAATAAATTATTTTAGGCCCTAATCTATGGATGACTTGGAATACAGATATGCATCTGTTGGTTTCAGATACCTTGAAAAAAAGGTGGTATCATGAATATGCATATCCTTGCTTCAGGTTCTGAGCTACAGGTAGTTAGATTTGGGTATGTCATTTTAGGCGAAAATTGGGGAAAAAAAGGTCCGATCTTTAAAGGTAAAAAAAAAAAAGTATGGGTGTGGATCTGAAAACCAGTCAGTATCTGGTGTGACCACCATTTGCCTCATGCAGCATGACACATTTTCCTCGCATGAAGTTGATCAGGTTAATGATTGTGGCCTGTGGAATGTTGTCCCACTCCTCTTCAAAGGCTGTGCGAAGTTGCTGGATGTTGGCGGGAACTGGAACACGCTGTCATACACTTCGATCCAGAGCATCCCAAATATGCTCAATGAATAACATGGTGAGTATGCAGGCCATCAAAGAACTGGGACATTTTCAGCTTCCAGGAATTGTGTACAGATCCTTGCGCCATGGGGCCGTGCGTTATCATGCTGAAACATGAGGTGATGGCGGCAGAAGAATGGCACAGATATGGGCCTCAGGATCTCGTCACTGTATCTCTATGCATTCAAATTGCCATCGATAAATTGCAATTGTTTTCATTGTCCATAGCTTATGCCTGCCCGTACCATAACCCCACCACCACCCTGGGGCGCTCTGTACCACAATGTTGACATCAGATAACCACTCGCCCACACAAGTTGTGAGACCGGTTGGATATACCGCCAAATTCTCTAAAACGATGTTTGAGGCAGCTTATGGCAAAGAAATTAACTTTCAATTCTCTGGCAACAGCTCTGGTGGATGTTCCTCCAGTCAACATGCCAATTGCACTCTCCCTCAACTTGAGACATCTGTGGCATTGTGTTGTGTGACAAAATTGCACATTTTAGAGTGGCCATTTATTGTCCCCAGCACAAGGTGCGCCTTGATATGCCACACCTGTCAGGTGGATGGATTATCTTGGCAAAGGAGAAATGCTCACTAATATCAATGTAAACAAATTTGTGCACAACATTTTAGAGAAATAAGCTTTTTGTGCATATGGAACATTTCTAGAATCTTTTATTTCAGCTCATGAAACATGTTGCAATTATATTTTTGTTCAGTGTATATTCATTAAGTTAATTCAAAGAGGCATTTGTCTTTGTTATTTATGGTAGTTCCAATGGATAAAGCTATTGAACCCGATACATTTTCATCCAAATCTGCAGCCTCTTCCAGAAAATCAGTGATTGCATGGTTGCATCATGGGTGGTACAAGCCACAGCTGTCAGTTATAAGTCTGTTAGGCATTCGCTGGATGAGGTTTCCACATAGATACAGCCCCTGGATCCTGACCGTGATTGGCCACCCTGCAGGTCAATCACTCGGCTCCGCCCCTTCTCACTGTCGCTAGTCTGGAGCCGAGCCCCGCCCAGTAGTGTGTCCCACAGTAGACCATAGCTCCACAACTAAACACACACACACACGTGCAAGCATACACACATACATACATACAAAGAAAAGCAAATATTACATCCCTGAATATAACTAGAATCATAACACTTCAATTACTGTATCTACCCCAGTGTGTGTGTGTGTGTGTGTGTGTGTGTGTCTCACTGAGATGTGTATATATCTAACCTCAATGCTAATATGTGCGTCTGGGTTTCTCCTGTAGAAAATGGCCCTGATGTTGAACTCTGGGTTTCCATCCTCCTTGAACACACGTGTTCTTATGGTGTCGTCCTCACACCAGATCACCGCATACACATCTGGTGCTACACAACACAGATACAGACACAATACATAGACAGTTCGTTTCATGTTTGTAGTCTTTGTAATCTTGTGAAAGATGCACATAGAGGTTTGTATACAATGAGATTACATGTGGCCAGTTGTTGGTAAAAGACACCGTTCCGTATGATGGTAATGTATTTTATGATAATGTATGTTATGATATTGATAATGCATATTATGATATTGATCATGTATGTTTATAATGTATGCTATGATATTGATAATGTATGTTTATAATGCATGCTATTGATCATGTATGTTTATAATGTATGCTATGATATTGATAATGTATGTTTATAATGCATGCTATTGATATTGATATGGGGCTTGATATTGATATGGGGCTGTTTCCTTTCTAGGTAGTTTTGTATGTTTATGGGGCTGTTCCCTTTCTAGGTAGTTTTGTATGTTTATGGGGCTGTCAACTGTCTAGGTAAATTGTATGTCTATGGTTGCCTAGATTGGTTCTCAATTAGAGGCTGCTGTCTCGTGTCTCTCGGTTTTTCTCTTCGTTTTTTTCCCACCTTTATTGTATTGTATTGTATTGTATTGTATTGTATTGTATTGTATTGTACTGTACTGTACTGTATTGTATTGTATTGTATTGTATTGTATTGTGTTCATGTTCAGTTTTTTCCTTATTAAAAACCACGGACACCTACCACGCTGAATTTTGGTCCGCCTCTCCTTCGACGGAAGAATCCTGTTACAGTATGTTTATAATGCATGCTATTGATCATGTATGTTTAACACGTATGCTATGATATTGATAATGAATGTTATGATATTGATCTTGTATGTGTGAAAATGTATTTTATGATATTGATAATGTATGTTCTGATATTGATTATGTATGTTATGATATTGATAATGAATTGATATTGATCCTGTATGTGTAAGATTATTGTACCTTTATTTAACTAGGCAAGTCAGTTAAGAACAAGTTATTATTTTCAATGATGGTCTAGGAACAGTGAGTTAACTGCCTGTTCAGGGGCAGAATTACATATTTGTACCTTGTCAGCTTGGGGATTTGAACTTACAACCTTTCGGTTCCTAGTCCAACACTCTAATCGCTAGGCTACCCTGCCGCCCCATATTGATAATGTATGTTATGATAATATTATGGCGTAATGTCACAGTGATGTAATATTTACCTGTCTGTTTAGGCTGGCTGAGTCCAGATGCTCGACGTAGGTGGACGGTGGTTACTATACTGGGCTGGGGAAGACAACACTGCCACAGTGAGGGAGCAGGCAACTCCTCTCTCAACTCACTAACAGGTAGAGAGAGAGGGAGGGAGATAAATAATAGTAGTGAAGTGGAAAAGGGGGAGAATAGATACAATCAATCATTATCTGGTGCTGACATGCTAAATTCCTAACATTCACCCCATCCCTTCATTCCTAACATTCACCCCATTCCTTCATTCCTAACATTCACCCCTGTCATGTATTGTCATGTTGTGTCTTGTTTCTGTCCTTTCCCTTCACCCTGTCTCCCTCTGCTGGTCGTTATTAGGTTACCTTTTCTCCCCCTCTTTCCCCCAGCTGTTCCTTGTCTCCTCCTAACTACCTCGTCACCCCTTTTCCCACCTGTTCCCTTTTTCCCTCTGATTAGTCCTCTATATCTCTCTCTGTTTTTGTTTCTGTCTTTGTCGGATTCTTGTTTGTGTTATTCATGCCTGAACCAGACTATCGTCATGTTTGCTGCAACCTTGTCCTGTCCTGTCGGAATCTGCCGGTCCATCTGAGCCTACCTATATTTTGTCATTAAAGAAGCTCTGTTTACGTTAATTCGCTTTTGGGTCCTCATTCACGCACCGTAACAGAAGAATCCGACCAAGAATGGACCCAGCGACTTCGGATCCTCTCCACTCAGCCGTCGAGATCCAGGGAGCGATGCTAGGCAGACACGAGCAGGAATTGTCTGCTGCTCGACATGCCGTTGAGACCCTGGCCACCCAAGTCTCCCACCTCACAGAACAGGTTCACCATCTCCGCCTCAATCCACCGGCCACTTCCAGGGCTTTCGAATCTCCGGAGCCCAGAATCAATAACCCGCCGTGTTACTCTGGGGAGCCCACTGAATGCCGCTCGTTCCTCACCCAGTGTGATATTGTGTTTTCTCTCCAGCCCAACACTTACTCCAGGAGCACTGCTCGTATCGCCTACGTCATATCTCTCCTTACTGGACGGGCTCGTGAGTGGGGCACGGCAATCTGGGAGGCAAGGGCTGAGTGTACTAACCAGTATCAGGACTTTAAGGAGGAGATGATACGGGTTTTTGATCGATCTGTTTTTGGGGAGGAGGCTTCCAGGGCCCTGTCTTCCCTATGTCAAGGTAATCGATCCATAACAGACTACTCTATTGAGTTTCGCACTCTTGCTGCCTCCAGTGGCTGGAACGAGCCGGCTTTGCTCGCTCGTTTTCTGGAGGGTCTCCGCGCAGAGGTAAAGGATGAGATTCTCTCCCGGGAGGTTCCTTCCAGCGTGGATTCCTTGATTGAACTCGCTATTCGCATTGAGCGATGGGTTGATCTTCGTCACCGAGCTCGTGGAAAGGAGCTCGCGATCTCCGTTGCCCCCCTCTCCGCATCACTACCATCTTCCTCTGCCGGCTCGGGTGCTGAGCCTATGCAGCTGGGAGGTATCCGCATCTCGACTAAAGAGAGGGAACGGAGAATCACCAACCGCCTCTGTCTCTATTGCGGTTCCGCTGGTCATTTTGTCACTTCATGTCCAGTAAAAGCCAGAGCTCATCAGTAAGCGGAGGGCTACTGGTGAGCGCTACTACTCCTGTCTCTCCTTCAAGATCCTGCACTACCTTGTCGGTCCATCTACGCTGGACCGGTTCGTCAGCTTCCTGCAGTGCCTTAATAGACTCTGGGGCGGAGGGCTGTTTTATGGACGAGACCTGGGCTCGGGAACATGACATTCCTCTCAGACAGTTAAGGGAGCCCACGGCCTTGTTCGCCTTGGATGGTAGTCCTCTCCCCAGGATTCAGCGTGAGACGCTACCTTTAACCCTCACTGTCTCTGGTAATCATAGCGAAACCATTTCTTTTTTAATTTTTCGTTCACCTTTTACACCTGTTGTTTTGGGCCATCCCTGGCTAGTTTGTCATAATCCTTCTATTAATTGGTCTAGTAATTCTATCCTCTCCTGGAACGTCTCTTGTCATGTGAAATGTTTAATGTCTGCTATCCCTCCTGTTTCCTCTGTCTCTTCTTCACAGGAGGAGCCTGGTGATTTGACAGGGGTGCCGGAGGAATATCACGATCTGCGCACGGTGTTCAGTCGGTCCAGGGCCACCTCTCTTCCTCCACACCGGTCGTATGATTGTAGTATTGATCTCCTTCCGGGAACCACTCCCCCCCGGGGTAGACTATACTCTCTGTCGGCTCCCGAACGTAAGGCTCTCGAAGATTATTTGTCTGTAGCTCTTGCCGCCGGTACCATAGTCCCCTCCTCCTCTCCCGCCGGAGCAGGGTTTTTTTTTGTTAAGAAGAATGACGGGTCCCTGCGCCCCTGCATAGATTATCGAGGGCTGAATGACATAACAGTGAAGAATCGTTATCCGCTTCCTCTTATGTCTTCAGCCTTCGAGATCCTGCAGGGAGCCAGGTTTTTCACTAAGTTGGACCTTCGTAACGCTTACCATCTCGTGCGCATCAGGGAGGGGGACGAGTGGAAGACGGCGTTTAACACTCCGTTAGGGCACTTTGAATACCGGGTTCTTCCTTTCGGCCTCGCTAACGCTCCAGCTGTCTTTCAGGCATTAGTCAATGATGTCCTGAGAGACATGCTGAACATCTTTGTTTTCGTTTACCTTGACGATATCCTGATTTTTTCACCGTCACTCCAGATTCATGTTCAGCACGTTCGACGTGTCCTCCAGCGCCTTTTAGAGAATTGTCTTTTTGTGAAGGCTGAGAAGTGCACTTTTCATGCCTCCTCCGTCATATTTCTCGGTTCTGTTATTTCCGCTGAAGGCATTAAGATGGATCCCGCTAAGGTCCAGGCTGTCATTGATTGGCCCGTCCCTAAGTCACGCGTCGAGCTGCAGCGCTTTCTCGGCTTCGCGAACTTCTATCGTCGTTTCATCCGTAATTTCGGTCAGGTGGCAGCTCCTCTCACAGCCCTTACTTCTGTCAAGACGTGCTTTAAGTGGTCCGTTTCCGCCCAGGGAGCTTTTGATCTCCTCAAGAATCGTTTTACATCCGCTCCTATCCTTGTTACACCTGACGTCTCTAGACAGTTCGTGGTCGAGGTTGACGCGTCAGAGGTGGGCGTGGGAGCCATTCTTTCTCAGCGCTCCCTCTCTGACGACAAGGTCCACCCTTGCGCGTATTTTTCTCATCGCCTGTCGCCGTCGGAACGTAACTATGATGTGGGAAACCGCGAACTGCTCGCCATCCGCTTAGCCCTAGGCGAATGGCGACAGTGGTTGGAGGGGGCGACCGTTCCTTTTGTCGTTTGGACTGACCATAGGAACCTTGAGTACATCCGTTCTGCCAAACGACTTAATGCGCGTCAGGCGCGCTGGGCGCTGTTTTTCGCTCGTTTCGAGTTCGTGATTTCTTATCGTCCGGGCTCTAAGAACACCAAGCCTGATGCTTTATCTCGTCTCTTCAGTTCTTCAGTAGCCTCCACTGACCCCGAGGGGATTCTCCCTGAGGGGCGTGTTGTCGGGTTGACTGTCTGGGGAATTGAGAGGCAGGTAAAGCAAGCACTCACTCAAACTCCGTCGCCGCGCGCTTGTCCCAGGAACCTTCTTTTCGTTCCCGTTCCTACTCGTCTGGCCGTTCTTCAGTGGGCTCACTCTGCCAAGTTAGCCGGCCACCCTGGCGTTCGGGGTACGCTTGCTTCCATTCGCCAGCGTTTTTGGTGGCCCACCCGGGAGCATGACACGCGTCGCTTCGTGGCTGCTTGTTCGGTCTGCGCGCAGACTAAGTCCGGTAACTCCCCTCCTGCCGGCCGTCTCAGGCCGCTTCCCATTCCCTCTCGACCGTGGTCTCACATCGCCTTAGATTTTGTCACCGGACTGCCTTCGTCAGCGGGGAAGACTGTTATTCTTACGGTTGTCGACAGGTTCTCTAAGGCGGCTCATTTTATTCCCCTTGCTAAGCTTCCTTCTGCTAAAGAGACGGCACAAATCATCATCGAGAATGTTTTCAGAATTCATGGCCTTCCGTCAGACGTCGTTTCGGACAGAGGTCCGCAATTCACGTCTCAATTTTGGAGGGAGTTTTGCCGTTTGATTGGGGCTTCCGTCAGTCTCTCTTCCGGCTTTCACCCCCAGTCTAACGGTCAAGCAGAACGGGCCAATCAGACTATTGGTCGCATCTTACACAGTCTTTCTTTTCGCAACCCTGCGTCTTGGTCAGAACAGCTCCCCTGGGCAGAATACGCCCACAACTCGCTTCCTTCGTCTGCGACCGGGCTATCTCCTTTTCAGAGTAGCCTCGGGTACCAGCCTCCGCTGTTCTCATCTCAGTTCGCCGAGTCCAGCGTCCCCTCCGCTCAGGCTTTTGTCCAACGTTGCGAGCGCACCTGGAAGAGGGTCAGGTCTGCACTTTGCCGTTATAGGGCGCAGACTGTGAGGGCTGCTAATAAGCGTAGAACTAAGAGTCCTAGATATTGTCGCGGTCAGAGAGTTTGGCTCTCCACTCAGAACCTTCCCCTTAAGACCGCTTCTCGCAAGTTGACCCCGCGGTTCATTGGTCCGTTCCGTATTTCCCAGATCATTAATCCTGTCGCAGTTCGACTTCTTCTTCCGCGATATCTTCGTCGCGTCCACCCGGTCTTCCATGTCTCCTGTGTCAAGCCCGTTCTTCGCGCCCCCGCTCGTCTTCTCCCCCCCCCCCCCCCCCATCCTTGTCGAGGGCGCACCCATCTACAGGGTCCGTAGGATTTTGGACATGCGTCCTCGGGGCCGTGGTCATCAGTACCTAGTAGATTGGGAGGGGTACAGTCCTGAGGAGAGGAGTTGGGTTCCCTCTCGGGACGTGCTGGACCGTGCGCTGATCGATGATTTCCTCCGTTGCCGCCAGGTTTCCTCCTCGAGTGCGCCAGGAGGCGCTCGGTGAGTGGGGGGGTACTGTCATGTATTGTCATGTTGTGTCTTGTTTCTGTCCTTTCCCTTCACCCTGTCTCCCTCTGCTGGTCGTTATTAGGTTACCTTTTCTCCCCCTCTTTCCCCCAGCTGTTCCTTGTCTCCTCCTAACTACCTCGTCACCCCTTTTCCCACCTGTTCCCTTTTTCCCTCTGATTAGTCCTCTATATCTCTCTCTGTTTTTGTTTCTGTCTTTGTCGGATTCTTGTTTGTGTTATTCATGCCTGAACCAGACTATCGTCATGTTTGCTGCAACCTTGTCCTGTCCTGTCGGAATCTGCCGGTCCATCTGAGCCTACCTATGTTTTGTCATTAAAGAAGCTCTGTTTACGTTAATTCGCTTTTGGGTCCTCATTCACGCACCGTAACAACCCCATTCCTTCATTCCTAACATTCACACCATTCCTTCATTCCTAAGATACAATACATTATATTCCTTCATTCCTAACATTCACCCCATTCCTTCATTCCTAACATTCACACCATTCCTTCATTCCTAACATTCACACCATTCCTTCATTCCTAACATTAACACCATTCCTTCATTCCTAACATTCACACCATTCCTTCATTCCTAACATTCCTTCATTCCTAAGATACAGTACATTCTATTCCTTCATACCTAACATTCACCCCATTCCTTCATTCCTAACATTCACCCCATTCCTTCATTCCTAACATTCACCCCATTCCTTCATTCCTAACATTAACACCATTCCCTCTTCCCATCCCTAACCTGAGTCTGAGGTGGGAATGTGAGAAGAGGCGTATCAGGAAGCGTCCGGTCGCCCCGGGCTGGAAGGTAGTGGGCAGGAGGGCGTAGCGGCCGGGGCCCAGGGACACTCGCAGGGCCACACTACGGGAGTCCATGTACACAGAGCTCGCTGCCTGCTCCACCACACACTGCACACGGCTTAGCCGGTTCACCTCCACCTGATGACAGGGGTGGAGGGTGAATGAATAGAGGGTTAAACACACACACAGGAAATATGGAGTATTCACACACTCACGGTCATATGCACACACACACACACCTTGGGTGTACTATAGCGTCCTACAGTGGCTCTTTTGAAGCCCTGTGACTCACCCTCAGCACCTCGAAGCCGATGGGCAGATTCTCTCCTCCTCCATCCTTCCTCTTTATCCTCCTGTCCTCCTGCTGCAGACAGATCAACACCTCATCCTCCTTTCCCTGCACCTCAAACATGAACTGAGAAGGAGAGAAAGAGAGAATTTATTTATATTTTTATGTAACCTTTTTTTAACTAGGCAAGTCAGTTAAGAACAAATTCTTATTTAGAGAGAGAGAGAGAGAGAGAGAGAGAGAGAGAAAGAGAGAGAGAGAGAGTTCAACAGTAGCAGATTTAGAGTACCACTAATATAGCTTAGTGTCAGCCATGTTGTTTTTAGCTTAGCAATGTTGTTTCCAACAGCACCACTCTGAATAGGCTTTCACAGGTCTATTTCCATGCCATTAAGATTGTAGCAGTTGCCCAAATAGTTCACATTAATCCCTTACAATTTCAGCAACACAAGCTATTTGCATGCTTGTGGTATATGCATACTATATTTGAGATACTATTCTAGCATCCTGAGTGTCCTTCTCAGAATATCAAGAATGTGTTTTTCACTACAGTCCGAATGTAACAGCTAAATTAGGACGAGACAGTTCTCCCCCACCCAGTCATAACCAAACATATTCTGAGTGTAGGATAAACTGGACCTCTACATGGAACCATTTAACCAGTTGTTTTGAGCATAAACCTAGCTGAAGTGTAGGCTCACCTGGGGGTTGTGTAGAAAAGTGTCTTTGTGGTTGATGCATCCTCCACACCTACTCTTCTTATCAGTCTGTTCATCCCATCCTCCATCCACCTCTCCCTCCTTCTTCACCCCCTCCTCCTTCCTCTTCGTCTTCTTCTCTCCTTCTTTCGCAACAACCATTTTTTCCCTCCCTCCACCACAAACAACTCGACCTCCTCCTCCCCCTCCACCCCTCTGTCTCTCCCCCAGTCTTGCCTCTTTCCGGTCCCCTCTCTGAGTCTGGTTCAACCCCCGAGGCTTGGCAGTATTCTTCCCCAGGTTGGGTGCCTGGCGCCTGGAGAGGAGGGTGCCGGGGGTGTTAGGGGCTGGCGCCCACTCCCCAGGGCAGCGTACTTCTCTCCAGTGAGTTCTGGGCCACAGCAGGGATCGTTCTACCAGACGACACACCACCACGTCTGTGAAGTAGCGGCAGAAGTCCTCAAACTCCATCCTGAGAGGAGAGGTGAAAACCCCTATTTATTTAGCTTTTCAGGATGAATTGAAGTGTATTTGTTAACGTATGCTATGCATTGAGCATTTAAGTTGTTTTCTGTTAAAATAGTAACATTTATTTGACTGTTTGTTTTTACCAGAACTCCCCCACATCTCTGACTATGAGGCCCATCTTCTCCCTTTCACCACGACCAACCCGCTGCCAATGTTGAGACCTGAATGTGGCGCAAAAGGGCTCTGTGTCAGTGGTTCCCTTCATGTGTGCTTTGCTATGAGACCCTCCAATTTTGTGGCCAGCCAAAATAGACAAAAACATGTTTCTAGCCAGATCCTGTCATTTGTTATGACCCAAGTGAGGCTACCTTGACCTTGACCTATACCTATGAACAGTACAGTAATAGCCCCCTCACCCCTGACTCCAGGGCCCGTTCCAGTCGGCTGTACCCCATGGGTTCCTCATGCGCACCATGCAGAGGCGAACACCACAGCCACCCAGCAGCGACCACTCCCCCAGACGCACTTTCCTCACCGCGGTGATACCGTAGGCATGGCCCCGCACCAGACCACAGTCTAGTACTGACTCTACTGTCTCCCCCTCCGCTGGCTGGGACAGACAGAGAGACACAGACAAAGAGAGAGAGACAGAGACAGAGACAGAGAGAAAATACAGATATGCCATACGATACACAATAGAAATACACTAACATCAATACACAATACAGGCACTCTATGAAGGACCCCTGATTTGTTTAATAAGAGTCATGCACGATATTATAACTACACAAACAATACAGATCATTAATCAATAAAAGCATGTATCTGGAGTGTTTATGAGGACAGGAAAGAGGAAGGGCAGAGAGCGAACAAAGACAAGAGAACGTGCCAGGATAGAGAGCATGCAGTGTCACGCCTGTCATAGTACAGTAAAGGTTGGTGTTAACATGCTGGACTATGCTTAACATAGCCAACTGTCTCTCTATGAAGCAGAATTCACCAAGCGGTGGATTGTTCACCCACTAATGGGGAACATGAGTTGGGTTTAGACCGTCGTGAGACATGTTAGTTTTACCCTACTGATGATGTGTTGTTGCAATAGTACAGTACAGTACAGTATTCAGAGGTGACCTCTCTGCTAGAATGACATTCATAGAATCTCTCTGGCCCAATCCCAAACCATTCATGTAATATCTAGGGCATGTGGGCACCAGTTTAGATCGAGGCCTCCAGTAATGGTCTCTGGTATTGTGATGGATTAAAATTCCACAGTCAAGCTGATCTTTTAGTACTAATTCACTGATCCAAGGTCAATTAAACATTTTCCCCTCACATGGTTGCTTTTACGTTTTGGGGACGGTAAGCTGATCCTAGATCTGCAGTTAAACAGAGAAATGTCTATTGTTCACTGACCCGTATGGAGCAGGTGATGAGGGCTCTGCGTCCATGAGCCTTGGCCAGGGTCTGGAACAGTGCCTTCCTCTGATTGAGGTGAAGGGTGAGGGCCTCCCTGTCCAGGCTTAGGGGCTCTGACACACCCCCTGTGAAGTCAATCAGGGCCTCTGCCGTGTTACCTCCTTCCAACGCCTCATAGCAGCCGTTCAACCTTGGTGAGAGAAGAGAGGGGGAGATTAGTGGCTGGGGGACAGAGGGGAGAATACGAAGGTTGGAAGACTGGGAAAGAGGGGAAATGTTGAGGATGAGGAGAAACATTGAAGGGGTGGAATGGGGTTTATTTTGTCAAGTGTGTATTTGCTGTGTGGTGTATACTTAAGCAATAAGGCCCGAGGAGGTGTGGTATATGGCTAATAAGGGCTGTTCCTATGCACGGCGCAACGCGGAGTGCCTGGACACAGCCCTTAGCCGTGGTATATTGGCCATATATCACAAACCCCCGAGGTGCCTTATTGCTATTATGATCTGATTACCAATGTAATTAGAGCAGTAAAAATACAATGTTTTGTCATCCCTGTGGCATACGGTCTGATATACCACGGCTGTCAGCCAATCAGCATTTAAGGCTCGAACCACCCAGTTTATAATGTATTCATTAGATAACAATTTACTAGGTGCAACTGGGACAATAAGATATTTAATTGACTGATTAACAACCTTTCTCTTAGCCAACCTGAAATCTAATTTCTCAGCTGGTTCTTGGCTTTAGCATAGTTTAAAGTCTCACTTGGCGTAGGCCTTCTCCAGCAGGGCGCTCCAGAACTCCCGTGGCGTGGCTGAGCGGCAGAAGAGCAGCGTTCCGTCCTCACTGACCGGCAGGCGGTCGTCCACCACCACGTCTGTCCAGCGCCCCAGCCGCCAGAAGCGGAAGTGGAAGATTCCAGCGTACAGGTCGGGACGCTTGAGGTTCCACTCCTGCTCCGCGTGGTCAGGAATCACCTGGTAGTTCAAACCAATCAAATAAATGTTTTTTTTTTAAGTTTTCAGGGGTGGTTACTGAATGTGTTATTACAGTGGTCACAGGGTGTGCAGGTTTTTGGTCCAGCCCAGCGCTAACATGTCAGATTAAGCTATAAGCAACTGATCATCAAGACCTCTCAGTGAAAATTAAATTAAATCAGTGACCAGGAAGTAAAATAGTGAGGTGACCTACAGAGATTTGGCTTCTGCCCTTTGACCCCTCACCTTCTTCCAAAGTGAGGGTTCTGAGGCCAGACAGGAAGTTGCCGCCACCATCCAGCAGTTACCCAGACTGCCTTGGTGCAGATCCCGCGTGCTGATGCCGTCCACAAAGAGACGAGGGTCCTTACACAGCTCCTGATAGAGAGAGAGAGAGAGAGAGAGAGAGAGAGAGAGAGAGAGAGAGAGAGAGAGAGAGAGAGAGAGAGAGAGAGAGAGAGAGAGAGAGAGAGAGAGAGAGAGAGAGAATTATAATGTATTATAGGCCCAAAAGTAAACTGGGTGCAACATACTGTACAGTACAGTAAGCCAATTGGACCTAGTTTATCTTGTCATGGTGCCATTGTATTTGTCAGGACTAGTGTGTTAATCCAGTTTACTCTTATTTGACTTTGATGTCAGAGCAGTGTAGAAGAGAGAGATCCTGTCCAATTGGAGCTGTTGATCTTAGTTTTGACAGTATCAGGTCACAGCAGAGTTATAAGGATACACACACTCATACACTAACACACACACACTGCTACACACACACACAGGACATAACTTGTACAAATGTAACTTTAGAAAAGTTATGAACTTCATTTTCCCTTAGATGATATCATGTTCAACCTACCGGATGAAGTATGAACCTGACTGGATGATAGCTGAGGAAGTTCACAGTGTCCAAGCATCCTGTGTGTGTGTGTGCACGTGTGCGATTATATGAGTGAGTGTGTGTCTCACTGCAGAGTGAGGTGACAGATGTCATCCTATCATTTGACCCTCGGTGGATGCACGCTTAAAATTCCTGCACAGAGCATGAGGAACACACTACAGAAAAGAGTGAGGTTAGCTACCACCTATAGTATCAGGCATGTGCACAGATAGGGCTCAACCAGTCCTCTAGGGCTCAACCAGTCCTCTAGCACTGACCCTTTTGCCCTCCTACAGAAAAGTGCCCTGTCAGCTCTGTGGATTTTTTACATTTATTTTATGAATTACTTTTCTTTTCATTTTGCTTTTCATTTGAAGTGAATTGAATTGCACATCAAACTAAATTCCCCATCCGCCCTACTGCCGGGGAGACTTGAATACTGGTAGGAGCAAAGTGCGAAACAGTAGACAGAATTTTTTTGAACATTTTAAAAGGCATTTCCTTGCAATTCTACACAGTTTGACATTACTTATTTAATTAAAAAAAATTAAAATTATGAATGAGATATTTGGCTACAGAAGTGACAGTTCTTACCGATCTCTACATCTTCCATCCAAAAACAAGTCCCCGCCTCCCTGTAGCAGTTTTGTCTATGTTGGATGTGTCATGTGTCTCTCACTGTTAAGGTGCCCCCATACTGGGTTCGGTTTGCCCCCATACTAGTTTCGGTTTGCTCCTAGCAGAGCTCGGCTTGACAAATTGGATGTCTGTGACACACATACTCCCTCGCATATGACCTTTTCTTGAAAAACTAGAAAAAGCATCAATATTAATGTTTGTCCCTCTTGAGGCGCTGTAGCAAAATAGTCGAAGTAATCTAAGATAAATCAAGAAATCTGTCATTCATTTGGATGTTTTTGCAGAGGAAGTATTAGTTGCGCAATTGTACATCTAACTAAGATTTTTGGTGCAGTATTTATCAAGTGAAAAAATGTACACGAAAACTAGTTGAATGACACTTCATTGAAGAATCCCATCCATCCTGTCCGTACTGTTGACCAATCACCGACAAAGGGGCATAGACTTTTTCTACCTAACGTCGACCCGCTGAACACAAAACACCACAAAATTTAGCTAGCTAGCATACTAACATCTAATATTAACATAATAACATATTAACAACATATAAACATTCTCCCATCATTCGCTGATAGCTGAAAGTCATTATTTTCCCGATGTCAATCATCTGTCACCGTCTCTAGGCCTAGTAGTCAATGGCACCAGCTGGCTTACAATCTGTGACGATGAGCGACTGTGTTGTTGCAGAAAATAAATAGGCATATAAATGCTGAAATGTTGGCTACAGAGGCAGTTAAGACACTACCTGTAAGTACAGTATTATATATTTAGCAATACAAGCAACATCAGACCTCCTATAAATTGTGTATCTTGTATGTACAGTGCATTCGGAAAGTACTCAGCCCCCTTCACTTGTTACGTTACAACCTTATTCTAAAACGGATTAAATAGATTTTTCCCCCTCATCAATCTACACACAATACCCCATAATAACAAAGCAAAAACAGAGTTTTAGAAATGCTAGCAAAAACAAATATTTAAAAAAGCTTTACTCAATACTTTGTTGAAGCACCTTTGGCAGTGATTACAGCATCGAGTCTTCTTGAGTTTGAGTTTATTTTTGATTTTTACAGGGACAGTGCACATTAATCAACGTTTCAGTAAAAGTGCCGGTTTTAGCCAGCCGGCTAATTTTCAACCGCAGTCCCTGGGCAGGTTATTAAAAACAAATACAATATAGACAATAGCAGCATAGAACAAGCAAGACATAGCATACAGACAGAGCAACATAGGACAAGCAAGACGTAGCATACAGACAGAGCAACATAAAACAAAAAGCAGCAAGACAAAATTCATAAAAGCAACAAAGTGTTTCCACACCTCACAAGCTACAGACAACAGACAACATAGAAAGCGGCAACACACAGCTAGGGACCATGTTCACAAATCTGACTGACCTTTAGCCATGTCTTCAAGCATTTTGTGAAAGTGTGATATGTGGTGCAGTTATGTGTGTCTGATGGCAGTGTATTCCAGACATGGGAGGCTCTCACAGAGAATGCAGATTTACTAAAGGTGCTTTTCCTTAGGGGAACTATACAGTCACCTCTCATGGCAGACCTTGTGGATCTGCTGCCATATGTCTGGGTTTTCTGTTTAACAAAAATATTGAGTGGAGGGGGAGCCAGGCCATTAAGGATCTTGAATACAAGACATGCGTCGGTGTATTGCACAAGATTTTCCCAACTCAAGAGCTCATGCTTTCTATGTGACAATGATGATGGCTATTGGGCTTCCTATCAAGCACTTTGAGAGCCTGTTTGTAGACAGACTGAATAGGTTTTAATGTTGTACAGCAAGCTTGGGCCCAACTAGTCAAGCAGTATGTTAAGTGGGGGAGTATCATAGATTTGAAGTACAGTTTTGCTACCTCTGTAGTCAAACAATTTCGATAAATCGGAAATTAGCTAGGTTGAATTTGGTTATTTGAATTACCTTTTTCACATGCTTTTTAAAAGAGAGGTTGGAATCAAGTATGATGCCAAGGTACTTAAAATCGGATACCACCTGAAGCTTCTCCCCTGACACATAGACATCTGGCTCAGTAGCATCTGTTGCCCTCTTTGTGAAGAACATGCAAACAGGTATCTTAGGTATGATGCTACAAGCTTGGCACACCTGTCATGTATTGTCATGTTGTGTCTTGTTTCTGTCCTTTCCCTTCACCCTGTCTCCCTCTGCTGGTCGTTATTAGGTTACCTTTTCTCCCCCTCTTTCCCCCAGCTGTTCCTTGTCTCCTCCTAACTACCTCGTCACCCCTTTTCCCACCTGTTCCCTTTTTCCCTCTGATTAGTCCTCTATATCTCTCTCTGTTTTTGTTTCTGTCTTTGTCGGATTCTTGTTTGTGTTATTCATGCCTGAACCAGACTATCGTCATGTTTGCTGCAACCTTGTCCTGTCCTGTCGGAATCTGCCGGTCCATCTGAGCCTACGTATGTTTTGTTATTAAAGAAGCTCTGTTTACGTTAATTCGCTTTTGGGTCCTCATTCACGCACCTAACAGAAGAATCCGACCAAGAATGGACCCAGCGACTTCGGATCCTCTCCACTCAGCCGTCGAGATCCAGGGAGCGATGCTAGGCAGACACGAGCAGGAATTGTCTGCTGCTCGACATGCCGTTGAGACCCTGGCCACCCAAGTCTCCAACCTCACAGAACAGGTTCACCATCTCCGCCTCGATCCACCGGCCACTTCCAGGGCTTTCGAATCTCCGGAGCCCAGAATCAATAACCCGCCGTGTTACTCTGGGGAGCCCACTGAATGCCGCTCGTTCCTCACTCAGTGTGATATTGTGTTTTCTTTCCAGCCCAACACTTACTCCAGGAGCACTGCTCGTATCGCCTACGTCATATCTCTCCTTACTGGACGGGCTCGTGAGTGGGGCACGGCAATCTGGGAGGCAAGGGCTGAGTGTACTAACCAGTATCAGGACTTTAAGGAGGAGATGATACGGGTTTTTGATCGATCTGTTTTTGGGGAGGAGGCTTCCAGGGCCCTGTCTTCCCTATGTCAAGGTAATCGATCCATAACAGACTACTCTATTGAGTTTCGCACTCTTGCTGCCTCCAGTGGCTGGAACGAGCCGGCTTTGCTCGCTCGTTTTCTGGAGGGTCTCCGCGCAGAGGTAAAGGATGAGATTCTCTCCCGGGAGGTTCCTTCCAGCGTGGATTCCTTGATTGAACTCGCTATTCGCATTGAGCGACGGGTTGATCTTCGTCACCGAGCTCGTGGAAAGGAGCTCGCGTTCTCCGTTGCCCCCCTCTCCGCATCACTACCATCTTCCTCTGCCGGCTCGGGTGCTGAGCCTATGCAGCTGGGAGGTATCCGCATCTCGACTAAAGAGAGGGAACGGAGAATCACCAACCGCCTCTGTCTCTATTGCGGTTCCGCTGGTCATTTTGTCACTTCATGTCCAGTAAAAGCCAGAGCTCATCAGTAAGAGGAGGGCTACTGGTGAGCGCTACTACTCCTGTCTCTCCTTCAAGATCCTGCACTACCTTGTCGGTCCATCTACGCTGGACCGGTTCGTCAGCTTCCTGCAGTGCCTTAATAGACTCTGGGGCGGAGGGCTGTTTTATGGACGAGACCTGGGCTCGGGAACATGACATTCCTCTCAGACAGTTAAGGGAGCCCACGGCCTTGTTCGCCTTGGATGGTAGTCCTCTCCCCAGGATTCAGCGTGAGACGCTACCTTTAACTCTCACTGTCTCTGGTAATCATAGCGAAACCATTTCTTTTTTAATTTTTCGTTCACCTTTTACACCTGTTGTTTTGGGCCATCCCTGGCTAGTTTGTCATAATCCTTCTATTAATTGGTCTAGTAATTCTATCCTCTCCTGGAACGTCTCTTGTCATGTGAAATGTTTAATGTCTGCTATCCCTCCTGTTTCCTCTGTCTCTTCTTCACAGGAGGAGCCTGGTGATTTGACAGGGGTGCCGGAGGAATATCACGATCTGCGCACGGTGTTCAGTCGGTCCAGGGCCACCTCTCTTCCTCCACACCGGTCGTATGATTGTAGTATTGATCTCCTTCCGGGAACCACTCCCCCCCGGGGTAGACTATACTCTCTGTCGGCTCCCGAACGTAAGGCTCTCGAAGATTATTTGTCTGTAGCTCTTGCCGCCGGTACCATAGTCCCCTCCTCCTCTCCCGCCGGAGCGGGGTTTTTTTTTGTTAAGAAGAAGGACGGGTCCCTGCGCCCCTGCATAGATTATCGAGGGCTGAATGACATAACAGTGAAGAATCGTTATCCGCTTCCTCTTATGTCTTCAGCCTTCGAGATCCTGCAGGGAGCCAGGTTTTTCCCTAAGTTGGACCTTCGTAACGCTTACCATCTCGTGCGCATCAGGGAGGGGGACGAGTGGAAGACGGCGTTTAACACTCCGTTAGGGCACTTTGAATACCGGGTTCTTCCTTTCGGCCTCGCTAACGCTCCAGCTGTCTTTCAGGCATTAGTCAATGATGTCCTGAGAGACATGCTGAACATCTTTGTTTTCGTTTACCTTGACGATATCCTGATTTTTTCACCGTCACTCCAGATTCATGTTCAGCACGTTCGACGTGTCCTCCAGCGCCTTTTAGAGAATTGTCTTTTTGTGAAGGCTGAGAAGTGCACTTTTCATGCCTCCTCCGTCACATTTCTCGGTTCTGTTATTTCCGCTGAAGGCATTAAGATGGATCCCGCTAAGGTCCAGGCTGTCATTGATTGGCCCGTCCCTAAGTCACGCGTCGAGCTGCAGCGCTTTCTCGGCTTCGCGAACTTCTATCCTCGTTTCATCCGTAATTTCGGTCAGGTGGCAGCTCCTCTCACAGCCCTTACTTCTGTCAAGACGTGCTTTAAGTGGTCCGTTTCCGCCCAGGGAGCTTTTGATCTCCTCAAGAATCGTTTTACATCCGCTCCTATCCTTGTTACACCTGACGTCTCTAGACAGTTCGTGGTCGAGGTTGACGCGTCAGAGGTGGGCGTGGGAGCCATTCTTTCTCAGCGCTCCCTCTCTGACGACAAGGTCCACCCTTGCGCGTATTTTTCTCATCGCCTGTCGCCGTCGGAACGTAACTATGATGTGGGAAACCGCGAACTGCTCGCCATCCGCTTAGCCCTAGGCGAATGGCGACAGTGGTTGGAGGGGCGACCGTTCCTTTTGTCGTTTGGACTGACCATAGGAACCTTGAGTACATCCGTTCTGCCAAACGACTTAATGCGCGTCAGGCGCGCTGGGCGCTGTTTTTCGCTCGTTTCGAGTTCGTGATTTCTTATCGTCCGGGCTCTAAGAACACCAAGCCTGATGCTTTATCTCGTCTCTTCAGTTCTTCAGTAGCCTCCACTGACCCCGAGGGGATTCTCCCTGAGGGGCGTGTTGTCGGGTTGACTGTCTGGGGAATTGAGAGGCAGGTAAAGCAAGCACTCACTCAAACTCCGTCGCCGCGCGCTTGTCCCAGGAACCTTCTTTTCGTTCCCGTTCCTACTCGTCTGGCCGTTCTTCAGTGGGCTCACTCTGCCAAGTTAGCCGGCCACCCTGGCGTTCGGGGTACGCTTGCTTCCATTCGCCAGCGTTTTTGGTGGCCCACCCGGGAGCATGACACGCGTCGCTTCGTGGCTGCTTGTTCGGTCTGCGCGCAGACTAAGTCCGGTAACTCCCCTCCTGCCGGCCGTCTCAGGCCGCTTCCCATTCCCTCTCGACCGTGGTCTCACATCGCCTTAGATTTTGTCACCGGACTGCCTTCGTCAGCGGGGAAGACTGTTATTCTTACGGTTGTCGACAGGTTCTCTAAGGCGGCTCATTTTATTCCCCTTGCTAAGCTTCCTTCTGCTAAAGAGACGGCACAAATCATCATCGAGAATGTTTTCAGAATTCATGGCCTTCCGTCAGACGTCGTTTCGGACAGAGGTCCGCAATTCACGTCTCAATTTTGGAGGGAGTTTTGCCGTTTGATTGGGGCTTCCGTCAGTCTCTCTTCCGGCTTTCACCCCCAGTCTAACGGTCAAGCAGAACGGGCCAATCAGACTATTGGTCGCATCTTACGCAGTCTTTCTTTTCGCAACCCTGCGTCTTGGTCAGAACAGCTCCCCTGGGCAGAATACGCCCACAACTCGCTTCCTTCGTCTGCGACCGGGCTATCTCCTTTTCAGAGTAGCCTCGGGTACCAGCCTCCGCTGTTCTCATCTCAGTTCGCCGAGTCCAGCGTCCCCTCCGCTCAGGCTTTTGTCCAACGTTGCGAGCGCACCTGGAAGAGGGTCAGGTCTGCACTTTGCCGTTATAGGGCGCAGACTGTGAGGGCTGCTAATAAGCGTAGAACTAAGAGTCCTAGATATTGTCGCGGTCAGAGAGTTTGGCTCTCCACTCAGAACCTTCCCCTTAAGACCGCTTCTCGCAAGTTGACCCCGCGGTTCATTGGTCCGTTCCGTATTTCCCAGATCATTAATCCTGTCGCAGTTCGACTTCTTCTTCCGCGATATCTTCGTCGCGTCCACCCGGTCTTCCATGTCTCCTGTGTCAAGCCCGTTCTTCGCGCCCCCGCTCGTCTCCCCCCCCCCCCCCCATCCTTGTCGAGGGCGCACCCATCTACAGGGTCCGTAGGATTTTGGACATGCGTCCTCGGGGCCGTGGTCATCAGTACCTAGTAGATTGGGAGGGGTACGGTCCTGAGGAGAGGAGTTGGGTTCCCTCTCGGGACGTGCTGGACCGTGCGCTGAACGATGATTTCCTCCGTTGCCGCCAGGTTTCCTCCTCGAGTGCGCCAGGAGGCGCTCGGTGAGTGGGGGGGTACTGTCATGTATTGTCATGTTGTGTCTTGTTTCTGTCCTTTCCCTTCACCCTGTCTCCCTCTGCTGGTCGTTATTAGGTTACCTTTTCTCCCCCTCTTTCCCCCAGCTGTTCCTTGTCTCCTCCTAACTACCTCGTCACCCCTTTTCCCACCTGTTCCCTTTTTCCCTCTGATTAGTCCTCTATATCTCTCTCTGTTTTTGTTTCTGTCTTTGTCGGATTCTTGTTTGTGTTATTCATGCCTGAACCAGACTATCGTCATGTTTGCTGCAACCTTGTCCTGTCCTGTCGGAATCTGCCGGTCCATCTGAGCCTACGTATGTTTTGTTATTAAAGAAGCTCTGTTTACGTTAATTCGCTTTTGGGTCCTCATTCACGCACCTAACAACACCTGTATTTGGGGAGATTCTCCCATTCTTCTCTGCAGATTCTCTCAAGCGCTGTCAGGTTGGATGGGGAGCGTCGCTGCACAGCTATTTTCAGCTCTCTCCAGAGATGTTTGATCGATCGGGTTCAAGTCTGTGCTCTGGGTGTGTCACTCAAGGACATTCAGAGACTTGTCCTGAAGCCACTCCTGCATTGTCTTGGCTGTGTGCTCAGGGTCGTTGTCCTGTTGGAAGGTGAACCTTCGCCCCAGTCTGAGGTCCTGAGTGCTCTGGAGCAGGTTTTCATCAAGGATCTCTCTGTACTTTTCTCCGTTAATATTTCCCTCGATCCTGACTAGTCTCCCTGCCATTGAAAAACATCCCAACAGCATGATGCTACCACCATCATGCTTCACCATAGGGATGGTGCCAGGTTTCCTCCAGACGTGACGCTTGTCATTCAGGCCAAAGAGATCAATCTTGGTTTCATCAGACCAGAGAAGCTTGTTTCTCATGGTCAGAGTCATTTAGGTGCCTTTTGGCAAACTCCAAACTCCGGGCTGTGATGTGCCTTTTACTGAGGAGTGGGTTCCGTCTGGCCACTCTACCATAAATGCCTGATTGGTGGAGTGCTGCAGAGATGGTTGTCCTTCTGGAAGGTACTCTGAAAGGAACTCTGGAGCGCTGTCAGAGTGCCCATCGGATTCTTAGTCACCTCCCTGGCCAAGGCCCTTTTCCCTTCATTGCTCAGTTTGGCTGGGCAGACAGCTCAAGGAATAGTCTTGGTGGATGGAAGATTTCTTCCATTAAATAATGATGGAATCCACTGTGTTCTTGGGGACTTTCAATACTGCAGAAATGTTTTGGTACCCTTCCCCAGATCTGTGCCTCAACACAATCCTGTCTCGGAGCTCTATGGACAATTCCTTCTACCTCATGGCTTGGTTTTTGAACTGACAGGCACTGTCAACTGTGGGACCTTAATTAGACAGGTGTATGTCTTTCCAAAACATTTCCAATCAATTTAATTTACTACAGGTGGACTCCAATCAACTTGTAGAAACATCTCAAGGATGATCAATGGAAACAGGATGCACCTGAGCTCAATTCCGAGTCTCATAGCAAAGGGCCTGAATAATTATGTAAATAAGGCATTACTGTTTTACATTTTTAATACATTTTCTAAAAATTCAAAAAAACTGTTTTTGCCTTGTCATTATGGGGTAATGTGTTGATGAGAAAAAGTTGTAATTTAATACATTTTAGACTAAGGCTGTAACGTAACAAAATGTGGAAAAAGTCAAGGGGTCTGGATGCTTTCTGAATGCACTATATGTCTTACATGTTAAGACTACATACAACCTCAACCTCATATCCAATAAATAGCCAACCTTGAAGACACACCACTATGCTTCCCTTCCCCACTCGTCATCACAGACATATGCTATTTAAATCAAGTGTTTCTTTTATAAACACACACTGATACCCTGGTCATTTTCAGATCCTAATCCGCAACACGCGCCACACACACTCTGGACCAGGTCGGGTTACTCTGTCCTGGCGCGTCTGGTTCTTTAGAAAGGCTTCAATTAACTAGATCTGGAATAAAACCTGCTGAGTGGATGACTAGAATTAGACTGGGGTATTAGACTGGTGCCCCCTGCCACGGGGAAAGGGCATGTAGGGGAGTCCAGAGGTCCAGCACGAGTGTGTGGTTTTAGACAGAAAAATACATTGACTGATTGATTTTGATGGAACAATGTGTTATCAGGATTTACGGTATTTTACAGTGGGGCAAAAAAGTATAGTAAATAGATGAGAGAGGCCTGTAATTTTCATCATAGGTACGCTTCAACTATGACAGACAAAATGAGAAGAAAAAAATCCAGAAAATCACATTGTAGGATTTTTAATGAATTTATTTGCAAATTATGGTGGAAAATAAGTATTTGGTCAATAATACAAGTTTATCTCAATACTTTGTTATATACCCTTTGTTGGCAATGACAGAGGTCAAACGTTTTCTGTAAGTCTTCACAAGGTTTTCACACACTGTTGCTGGTATTTTGGCCCATTCCTCCATGCAGATCTCCTCTAGAGCAGTGATGTTTCGGGGCTGTTGCTGGGCAACACAGACTTTCAACTCCCTCCAAAGATTTTCTATGGGGTTGAGATCTGGAGACTGGCTAGGCCACTCCAGGACCTTGAAATTCTTCTCACGAAGCCACTCCTTCATTGCCCGGGCAGTGTGTTTGGGATCATTGTCATGCTGAAAGACCCAGCCACGTTTCATCTTCAATGCCCTTGCTGATGGAAGGAAGTTTTCACTCAAAATCTCACGATACATGGCCCCATTCATTCTTTCCTTTACACGGATCAGTCGTCCTGGTCCCTTTGCAGAAAAACAGCCCCAAAGCATAATGTTTCCACCCCCATGCTTCACAGTAGGTATGGTGTTCTTTGGATGCAACTCAGCATTCTTTGTCCTCCAAACACGACGAGTTGAGTTTTTACCAAAAAGTTATATTTTGGTTTCATCTGACCATATGACATTCTCCCAATCTTCTTCTGGATCATCCAAATGCTCTCTAGCAAACTTCAGACGGGCCTGGACATGTACTGGCTTAAGCAGGGGGACACGTCTGGCACTGCAGGATTTGAGTCCCTGGCGGCGTAGTGTGTTACTGATGGTAGGCTTTGTTACTTTGGTCCCAGCTCTCTGCAGGTCATTCACTAGGTCCCCCCGTGTGGTTCTGGGATTTTTGCTCACCGTTCTTGTGATCATTTTGACCCCATTGGGTGAGATCTTGTGTGGAGCCCCAGATAGAGGGAGATTATCAGTGGTCTTGTATGTCTTCCATTTCCTAATAATTGCTCCCACAGTTGATTTCTTCAAACCAAGCTGCTTACCTATTGCATATTCAGTCTTCCCAGCCTGGTGCAGGGCTACAATTTTGTTTCTGGTGTCCTTTGACAGCTCTTTGGTCTTGGCCATAGTGGAGTTTGGAGTGTGACTGTTTGAGGTTGTGGACAGGTGTCTTTTATACTGATAACAAGTTCAAACAGGTGCCATTAATACAGGTAACGAGTGGAGGACAGAGGAGCCTCTTAAAGAAGAAGTTACAGGTCTGTGAGAGCCAGAAATCTTGCTTGTTTGTAGGTGACCAAATACTTATTTTCCCCCGTAATTTGCAAATAAATTAATGAAAAATCCTACAATGTGATTTTCTGGATTTTTTTTCTTCTAATTTTGTCTGTCATAGTTGAAGTGTACCTATGATGACAATTACAGGCCTCTCTCATATTTTTAAGTGGGAAAACTTGCACAATTGGTGGCTGACTAAATACTTTTTTGCCCCACTGTATGTATTGTGTTGTCATCAACTCCAATTTGAATGTTAGCCTAGGTCGTTAAATAGCCTGCCCCATATTTGCTAAATATGTTGAACATGTTTGTGGTCCACATGGTTCAACTTGCTTTGCTTCAATATGGAAATATATTGTTAAACATAGGCTATAGCGTTCACACGTATATAGGGGCTAGGCCTCCTGTAAATTGTAGTCTGGACATGGACATGCCAAACGTGGTCAATAAGCAAATATTGACCACGCTATTGTACCATTGTCTATGTGCTAGGCAGATTCTCAAAAAAATCCATAGTTAAATATAAGAGGAGTGAATAGTTTGGAGGTGCGTGTCTTTGATAATTGGGCAAGGAGTGCTCTTTGAAAATTGGGATGAGTAGCCTATTTGAACAAGCAAAATGAAGTATGCAGGTATGTGAATTGTGAATATTGAAAAAGCATGAGGGCAAAAACCTCCGAAATATGTCACAGCACTCTCAGTAGACCATTAAAAAAAGACTTTATTCATAGTCTGTTGGCCAGGATAAAAAGATGCTGCTAAACCAGACATGATTAAGTGGAAGGAAAGTCTATGCTTGATTTTTAAAAATCAAATTCAACGAAATGCAGGGAAACTCTTTTTTTTAAATGTTTCTAAATATGAGATTCAAAGGCACATCTCTCCTTCCATGGGCACTGTGCATCATGGGTAAATCCATTATCACCTGCGTTAGTAAATCCTGCTTTTTATGGGTCTTAAAACGTCCCATTAGCGCTGCATGACATCTTCACAGGCCCAGTGCAGTCAACAATGTTATTTCCCTTTGTTTTATAAACACTGAATGGACAAAACATTAGGAACACCTTCCTAATATTGCGTTTCACCCCCTTTTGATCCCAGAAAAGCCTCAATTCGTCTGGGCATGGACCAGGGATGTTGACTCCGATGCATTCCACAGTTGTCAAGTTGGCTGGATGTCCGTTGGTTGGTGCACACGGGAAACTGTTGAGTGTGAAAAACCCATCAATGCTGCAGCTCTTAACAGACTCAAACTGGGGCGCCTGGCAACTACTACTGTACCACATTAAATATTTTGTCTTGCCCATTCACCCTCTGAATGGCTCACATACACAATCCATGAGGAAACTTACCAAAAAGGTCATGCTGAAGTACTGAAATTCCCACAGAAGAACGTTGTAACTTTCTCTGAACATTCTGAGAACATGACTTTAAACAGAACCATGAGTAAACCTGTAGAATACGTTATGCTGAAGTACTGAAATTACCACCTAAGAAACATGGTTCTCAGAACTTTATGTGCTAGCTGGGTATCCTGCACCACTCTCAGAACATTGTGGGAAGGTTGTATGCAAAATAACCATAGGACAACCACGCTCTCACCAAGCTCTAACAAACATATGGTTCTCAGAACGTTATGTGCTAGCTGGGGACACGCCTCAACTATTGCCTCTCCTCCCACCTCAGCACAAGAGCTGATGTTAAACAGGTAAATTGCCAAACCTGGCTTTAGAGCTGGAAAATTCCAGAAATTGATGAAATTGCGTTTGACACTTGCGCCTCCTTAGCACTCATCCACTCACTCTTTCCAATTCTCTCTCCCCTCCATCCTCCAATCTCTCACCCGTGGTCTCTTCCATGTGAGTCCAGGGGGTGGGTCTCGTTTGTAGAAGAGTGACAGTGCAGAGGGGGGGAAGAGGGGGTCCTGGAAGAGCTTGCCCCGCCGCAGACACGCCCTCTTCAGCTTGTGGAAACTCTGCCCCTGGAACCCATACACCCTCTCTGGCATACTGAGGATGAGAGAGAAAAAGTGGAGACAGGGATTGAGAGAGAAATTGATGGGGCATGAGAGAGGATATGGGGGAACAGCAAGGAGAATGTCTGTTCATTTCACTATTTAGAACATGATATTACATATCCTCTCATTCTATTGTTGCCTAGGGTAAGATAGTTTCATGTTGTTATTGTTCATTGTCACATGCACTAGTACAGTGAAATTACTTTCTTGCTTGCTCTTTCACAACAATGCAGTAATCAATATCAGTAGTAGGAAGACACATTATAGTTGAAGGCAGTCAGTTGTACAACTGACTAGTATCCCCCTTTCCCTTTCCTTTCCCTTACTATAAAACATGTATTAAAAAGTCAAGTAGAACAAAAACACACGAGAAATAGAAAGTAACTAAGCGTTTCACAGATAGTACACCACATTAATGAAAAGTGTGGAGCTAGAAGGGTTAGCGTTAAGGTCATCAGGGTCAGGGGGAGGGGACATGAGGTGAGGACACAGTCATTAGACCGAGCTACTGCCAAGGGGGCAGATACCAGCCAGCAGAGTGTGTATGAGTGTGCATCACTGTGTGTGTGTGTGTGTGTGTGCGTCAGTGTGTGTGTGTCTGTGTGATTGAGTGTGTTCATCAGAGTGTGTGTGTGTGTGCATTAGTGTGTGTGAGCCAGGTGCGATTCTGTGTCAGTGTTTTTGCCAGGAGACGGTGTGTGTGTGTGTGTGTGGTGTAGGTGGCTGGGGTGCTAAGTACCGACACACACACAGACACACACACACACACACACAGGCCAACATTAGTAAATTACACTCTGACTTTTCCTCCACGGGCACCATGTTAAGGGAAGTTAAAGACGAGAAGCACTTCTTCACATTAGCAATTCTAAAATGAACTGATATTGGTTCTGTCTATAAGAGTATGGCCTATCCTCTGTGCATGACAAAGGTAAGAATGACAGAAGCCTTGCTACATTGTTTCTCTACAATATAACGTCTCAATCTGTTAATATGTCTAGATGCCCAGTTGTTAACCTGTACATATTCAAATAAGTAAATAAATAAAATAAAATATTCTAACTAAGTACAGTGAATACCTGTTCTAGATGGATTGTCACTGTATCCACTTTGGTTCCCGGTATGAGCAAATTCCTGGAGCTCAGGTGCGTCCCGTGAAACACTCCCTCTTAGTCATAAATGCAGTTCCATCTGATTGGTCCAATACAGTATAATGTTATCTAGGGAATCTAAATGTCAGGAAAGCCTCTTCTGGACACCCATATATCCAATAGAGGATGTTAGAGAGAGAGAGAGAGAGAGAGAGAGAGGTTGTATGGAGCTATAGGGTCAGCTTCTGTTGTTCCTGTCTGTCTCCTCCGTCTCTAAGGCAACCCATACAGGCACGAAGACCAGCTGTAGGTATTGTGGTAGTTTTCCAGTGTTTATAGTGGCATCTTGACCAGCTCTCCCTTGGAAAACATGTTCTTTATGTTCAATGGATTTCCTGGTTCAAATAAAAGTTGAATAAAAAAATATGACATGATTTTAGCATGAGCATACTGTTATTACAGCATGAATAGTAATTCTTAATGTTTGGGGCTATTGTCATTTATTTTATGTGTGTGTGTGTGTGTGTGTGTGTGTGTGTGTGTGCGTGTGTGTGTGTGTGTGCCTCTCTCTGTCTGACTTCTCTGTGTGTAGTTCTGACATGAGCGACATCGCTTGTGACTTTTTAAAGCGTCTAAGTGTGTTTGTGAATACGTAACAGAGCATACTGTAACAGCTGAGTGACACGCTGTATGTGTGATGTCCATGTTCAACCTGTCACAACCTGTGCTTCCATGTGCCATTCCTACGTGACTTCATATGATGTGTAGGTGTGTGTGTGTCGGTCAGACCTGGGTTCAAATACAATTTGAAATCTTTCAAATCCTTTTACCTTTGTCTTTAGCCTGCTTGGATTGCCAGATATGCGGGGATTGCTACTATTCAATTAAGTCTTGTGCCTGGACGCTCAATCAAGACCAGCTAAAGTATTTGCAACTATTTTAAATAGTATTGAACCCAAGTCTGGTGGAAGTGTTTGTGGCTTTAAGCGTGACAGGGCATCAGTAACATCAGTAGACCTGTGTAGCTGTGTGCTGCTGTAACCCTACCCTCCAGAAAGACAATGGATATTCACTCCTTCCATTGCTCTGTGATATACTGTAACACACAATTAGCAAAAGCTAGCCACTGTAGCCTCTCACACTGGGGAAACACCACAGGGTTACGTTCAGACATGCTAATGTTTCACCCATTACAGTAAAAACACTCTTCGTCCTCTAACCCACACTCTTAGGGAAAAAAAGGTGCTATCTAGAATCAAAAAGGGTTCTTTGGCTGTCCCCATAGGAAAACACTTTGAAGAAGCCCTTTTTGTTCCAGGTAGAACCCTTTTGGGTTCCATGTAGAACCCAGGGTTCTCCTATGGGGACAGCCACAGGACCTTTTTGGACCCCCTTTTTCTAAGAGTGCACATATGGGACTGTCCCAGGAGCATAGGACAGAGGGAGCAGACACAAACTAACCAATCAAGAGAACTTGAGACCATGCAAGGCTATACTTGTTAGTGTGTAGGCTATTCCATGCAAAGCCACACAGCACATACACATTAAGGTGCAGGTTGGTTGTTTCTTCATTGAGCCACTTATTGATCTTGCTCTCGCTTTCTCCTGTGTGTGTGTGTGTGTGTGTGTGTGTGTGTGTGTGTGTGTGTGTGTGTGTGTGTGTGTGTGTGTGTGTGTGTGTGTGTGTGTGTGTGTGTGTGTGTGTGTGTGTGTGTGTGTGTATGTAAAGGTATCAGTGGAAGTATCTCTTACCGCTGGGTCTGCTCCTCTCTTCAGATCCTCTGCATAGTGTTCTGTCCTCTCCCTGAACCCCATACTCCCCCGGCAACTTTATATGTGCAAGACCCCTCTTGTCCCTCTCACTCTCCCTCCTTCTCTCTTTCTCCTCCCCCTCTCTTTCTCTCTCTCTCTCTCCCTCACTTTATACTTGTCATTTACACATTCACATAAATCTTTGTTCATTCACACTTTACCCCTCGTTCTCTCTATTTTTGGTCCTTCCTTTCTGTCTTTGTCTCTATTTCTCTCTCTTTCTCTCTCTCTTTCTCTCTCTCTCATGTTGTCATTAAGCGCATGTTCCATCCGCAGGGGGCACCCACCTCCTCCTCTCCTCTTCCCCATCCCCCTCATTTAACCCCTTCATTGCCAGTCTCAAATCTGATTATCTCATTTGAATTTAAATAGCTATGTATCTATGTCATGTTGTTCACATTTGCAGCGAACAGCTGGCTGCGGTGTGCACACAGGAAACAGTGGGACAGGACAATATTATCGACTAGATACCACTGCAGACTGGAAACTTATGCTCATGAGAGCACATGCGCAGGTAGGATTATAGATGTGATGCTATTAAACATAACTTATGTCTATCAAACATTTTAGATGCAGGTCTGATGATGTTTCTCAAACGCACACCACCATTTTAGGAGATATTCCGAGTTGGATTGCAATGAATCTGCTAGTCACAATCACATTAAATAAGTCATATATTTATAAACCCCACCTTCGCTTATCAATCTACTCACTCCTTCATACCAGAACTTCTTCCTATCTGAAGTATCTTCCTCACCCACACCCAACTGTCAACAAGAATACCACCACAATGACATGACATAAACCCTACAAGCCGTGCTGTGTCATAATTAATCATATATACACTGCCTATTAATAAATAGTGTTTATAAATAAATAGTAGGCCCTAGTTCTGAATTCTAGCACTGACAAGGAGTGGGGGTCTTGGGTCTCCAAAGCCTCAAACTCACCAACCAAATTCACTTGATCAAATCCTCATGAGATCAAATAAATGCATTGGTATCTTAGCATGTTTTTTTTGTATTGTTGTGTTCACATTTTACAAGTGTGCTCTGAATACCGTTCCCTACCTAGACTAGATTTCCTACATTCGAATGGGCACAATCCCCCTTTTCCTATTTTGGGTAGTGTCAACTACCACACTGCGCCAGTGCACTGACATTTACTTACTGTGAGTCTGAGAGTGTTTTCATGCTTTGTCCCTTTCAGACAATTTTTGTGAGAAGTTTGAACACTCAAAAGGAACTCAGACACTTCAAAAGAGCCCCCGATGCGAACCCAGGTCATTTGAGTCCGGTTTGCTTGAATTCCTCGGTCCGGTTCCCTTTGTTTGGGGCAATATGAACACAAAGCTCCCCAGTTGTGCTTGTCATTATTACACGCACCAAACACTACTGCAATACCGTTGCCCGTGCCATAAACCCTCACATTGGTCCCACAAAATAGAGAAGATGATGATGTGCAGGTTTGTGGAAAAAAACGTGTCCTATTTTTGATATTGATTAGCGACAGTCAAGGATGAGTTTTTAGTTCAGATTCTTTGTTTACAATATGTGTTAAATAAAGGTAAACAAATATATATAATATGTGATCTATAGGTTAAGAGAGCTTCATAAGCTGTTTATTTGATTGAGGGGTTTGAATAGTGTAAGACAACAACATATTTGGTAAGAATCACAGTGGCGCAGTGGTCTAAGGCACTGCATCTCATTGCAAGAGGCAGCACTACAGTTCGAATCCAGGCTGTATCACATCCGGCCGTGATTGGGAGTCCCATAGGGTGGCGCACAGTTGGCCCAGCGTTGGCCGGGGTAGGCTGTCATTTTAAATAAGAATTTGTACTTAACTGACTTGCCTAGTTAAATAAAATAAAAAATATTTATATAAAAAACATTGGCTGCAAAATCTGTTCTAGCTCTTAAAGGGGCAGTAGCCTACATTGGGTGTACAATTTTCAATTGCAGAATTATTCATTTCCAGTTATTCTTCTGCTATTTATTCTGTTACCAATAATATTTTTGTACATGTTAACAGTATCTTCTGATTACAATTATCATTTCACTTATTTTAACTAAATGCAATCTATTAGCTTCCAAAATGTAAGTAGGTAAATATAGCTGTCCGACAACACATTCTGAGTGTGCATTGAGTGAATTTTGGAAAAATATTTTGGTTCCTTTCTAAACATAGCAATGTGAATGTAAAGAGGACGCAGACCACAAAATAGATGAAGTGAAATGGCAAAAGAGTTGAGTCCTCATTCAAAGGCAAGGGCAGTGTGAATACAAAGACAACTGAGTTAAAGAGGACAGATCAGTGATTTTAAAGAGGACAATATGTGAAAACACCCTGAGTCTCCCAAAAATGATCAATGTGGATTCTATAAACAGATTTAGGTAAACAAGCTGGTGAAAAGTGAGAATAAAGTTGCAATTGAACTTTTTCTCTTGTGCTTCCTTTGGGTGTGAATCTTCGCTATAGGAGCCGAGGACAAAAGACTGCTCAATAGATGCGAAGGTAGACTACAAATTCAATGTGATGATGATGCCTTGTCCAGCTTAGTTAGCTATTCAACGTTACTTGGCTAAGTCTGTCTGTGAGTGTATTGTCACTCCTCTGCAGTGGCATGTATTCATGGTTAAGGAAGCCAGACTTCCTAAAATTGGCCACGAAAAAAATAAAAAATATATCAAATGATTTATCTTTCGTCTCGCTGTGTTTTATAATTTTCAATTCGCCAGAGGCTGAATGTATCTCACCAGAAAAGGCACATGAGCGAGCGAAACAGTGCCCCTTTGTCTCTGTATGTGTAGGCCATCTATCTGATGCTGTCTAGTACAAAAGAGTACGAAATTGTTGACCCCCGTGGCATTGAATGCAAGTGAAGCCAGCGAGCATTTGACCTCCCTTGATAATATTTGGGATAAAATAATAGCCAATTAGGGTTGAGCTAAATTTAGTGAGTTTAACTGAGAATGGTCCTGGGGCACCAAAAAAAAGTGTCAAGTGAAACCAGTTTGGATTTGGCATGGAGAGCATATATCACTGACATAAACTCGCTGTGCATCTCGTTGTGTTGTTGTCCTCCGGTGGCTAGCTAGCTAGTTCAAATTAGCCCTTTCCTAAATTAGCCATGGATGGAGATAGGGATTAGGACTTGTGGTTTACTTAATTCTCCGTACTGGCCAATGATTATAATGGCAATTCTGATCCAACAATAAATGTATACATTGTGCCCCTGGCTTGACAGGATGGAAGTTCAATATGTAGCTAGATGTAGAAGGCTAATGTTAACTAGCTAACGTTAGCCATGAAAGGAAGTTAGGCTGGCGAGCAAGCTTTTTAGCCAGGTAGCCTAGGACAACAATTTTGACTGAAGTCCTCCTTCAGTAAAAAATCTAAATCGCTGGAGGACGTTTTGATGTGATTTGACCACTCATTATGTAACACACCTGAGTCAATTAATGGCCTGTGTACAGTGCCTTGCGAAAGTATTCACTGTAAGTCGCTTGGGGTATGTCTCTATCAGTTTTGCACATCGAGAGACTGACATTTTTTCCCATTCCTCCTTGCAAAACAGCTTGAGCTCAGTGAGGTTGGATGGAGAGCATTTGTGAACAGCAGTTTTCAGTTCTTTCCACAGATTCTCGATTGGATTCAGGTCTGGACTTTGACTTGGCCATTCTAACACCTGGATATGTTTATTTTTGAACCATTCCATTGTAGATTTTGCTTTATGTTTTGGATCATTGTCTTGTTGGAAGACAAATCTCCGTCCCAGTCTCAGGTCTTTTGCAGACTCCATCAGGTTTTCTTCCAGAATGGTCCTGTATTTGGCTCCATCCATCTTCCCATCAATTTTAACCATCTTCCCTGTCCCTGCTGAAGAAAAGCAGGCCCAAACCATGATGCTGCCACCACCATGTTTGACAGTGGGGATGGTGTGTTCAGCTGTGTTGCTTTTACGCCAAACATAACGTTTTGCATTGTTGCCAAAAAGTTCAATTTTGGTTTCATCTGACCAGAGCACCTTCTTCCACATGTTTGGTGTGTCTCCCAGGTGGCTTGTGGCAAACTTTAAACAACACTTTTTATGGATATCTTTAAGAAATGGCTTTCTTCTTGCCACTCTTCCATAAAGGCCAGATTTGTGCAATATACGACTGATTGTTGTCCTATGGACAGAGTCTCCCACCTCAGCTGTAGATCTCTGCGGTTCATCCAGAGTGATCATGGGCCTCTTGGCTGCATCTCTGATCAGTCTTCTCCTTGTATGAGCTGAAAGTTTAGAGGGACGGCCAGGTCTTGGTAGATTTGCAGTGGTCTGATACTCCTTCCATTTCAATATTATCGCTTGCACAGTGCTCCTTGGGATGTTTAAAGCTTGGGAAATCTTTTTGTATCCAAATCCGGCTTTAAACTTCTTCACAACAGTATCTCGGACCTGCCTGGTGTGTTCCTTGTTCTTCATGATGCTCTCTGCGCTTTTAACGGACCTCTGAGACTATCACAGTGCAGGTGCATTTATACGGAGACTTGATTACACACAGGTGGATTGTATTTATCATCATTAGTCATTTAGGTCAACATTGGATCTTTCAGAGATCCTCACTGAACTTCTGGAGAGAGTTTGCTGCACTGAAAGTAAAGGGGCTGAATAATTTTGCACGCCCAATTTTTCAGTTTTTGATTTGTTAAAGAAGTTTGAAATATCCAATAAATGTCGTTCCACTTCATGATTGTGTCCCACTTGTTGTTGATTCTTCACAAAAAAATACAGTTTTATATCTTTATGTTTGAAGCCTGAAATGTGGCAAAAGGTCGCAAAGTTCAAGGGGGCCGAATACTTTCGCAAGGCACTGTATGTTTCAGGGTACCTCTGAAGAACCTGGTGCATAAGGGGGTGAAGGTGGAGCTGGGCCTGCCCTATGAAGTCTGGGACAAACCCTAGGTGGAGGTGTCCAACATGAAGAAACAGGTACACACCCGTGTATGTACCAGTGGAGGCTGGTGGGAGCAGCTATAGGAGGGCGGGCTCATTGTAATGGCTGGAATGGAATAAGAGGAACAGAGTCAAACGTGGTTTCCATATGTTTGACTCCGTTCCATTAATTCCATTCCAGCCATTACAAAGAGCCCGTCCTCCTATAGCTCCTCCCACCAGCCTCCACTGGTGTGTACACATTGACATACAGCCCTACTGGAGCAGCATGAGGAGGTTGTTGAGGACTGGTACCTCCACCATCTGGAGGAGAGGCTGAACACTTCCTGTGTGAGATGCACGTCCTCAAGACCTACGAGCAAGGTCAGACACACACTATAACATGCACACACTTGCAAAGAAAACTCACGCCTAATGCCCACACTCACTCAAGCAGACACTTGAATAGAGGCAAACACAACATAGCTTCACATGAGTTCATGGAGAGTTCAACACTGAGCCCTCTATCTCTTTCAGAATGTCTACGGGAGGTTTGGAAGGGTGACATGGGAACGAAGGGATTGAATGAGGAGATAGCAAGCAAAGGAGAGGGAGGAGGAAAGACAGATGATGCAGGAGAACTGTGAAATCACCCTAAATGACAGAGTGAAAGTGTTGCTATCAGAATTAACCCCTCCCTCCATCCCATATGGTCATGAAATCTATGGAGTGGGGGATAGTTTAAAAGCATGGAGCGTAGGTGCAATGTTACATTCAACAGAAGTAATAATGTATGTAGCAGACCAATCAAATGAATATGACATTTCCTAGCTCTGCATAGACTATCAGCCTTCTGATAGAGTGAACCAAGTCAAGTCTCCCAGAACTTTCAGTACTTCATCACTCTAAAATCATCTGTGGAGCAAGAGGCCATCTAGTGGTGTCGGTCCAAATGCTTTCACAGATGTGTCATCATGGCTTACAATTTGCATCGACTCAATATCATCAATTTACACAATCCTGAAGCCAACATGAATGTGCCTTTTCAATAGGTGAGTTGACACTCAGAATGCTACACTATAAATTTTTTTAAAATTATAACACCAACAGGATTTGTTCCATGGTGCCCACATCACCAACAAACTAACATGGTCCAAGCACACCATGGCAGTTGTGAAGCGGGCACGAAATAACCTACGACAAAACGACAAAACCTCAGGAGACTGAAAAGATTTGGCATGGGTCCTCAGATCCTCAAAAGGTTCTACAGCTGCACCATCGAGAGCGTTGCATCACTGCCTGGTATGGTAACTGCTCGGCCTCCGACCGCAAGGCACTACAGAGGGTAGTGCGAACGGCCCAGTAAATAACTGGGCCCAAGCTTCCTGCCATCCAGGACCTCTATACCAGTGTCAGAGGAAGGCCCTGAAAATTGCCAAAGACTCCAGCCACCCTAGTCATAGACTGTTCTCTCTGCTACCACACGGCAAGTGGTACCGGAGCGCCAGGTCTAGGTCCAAGAGTCTTCTACCCCCAAGCTATAAGACTCCTGAACATCTAGTCAAATGGCTACCCAGACTATTCACATTGCCCCACCTCCCCTCTCCACACCACTGCCACTCTCTGTTGTAATCTATACACAGTCACTTTAATTAACTTGACCTACATGTACATACTCAACTAACCGGTGCCCCCACACATTGACTCTGTACCGGTACCCCCCTGTATATATTTTTATTTTTTTCTGCTCCTCTTTAATTACTTGTTACTTTTATCTCCTATTCTTATCTGTATTTTTTGAAACTACACTGTCGGTTAGGGGCTCGTAAGTAAGCATTTCACTGTAATGTCTACACCTGTTGTATGCATGTGACAAAATGAATTTGATTTGATTTGGTGTACGAAACCGCAAGTAAAAGACAAAAAAAATGTAACTAAAGAACGGGAAGTATAGAACTAACGCACATAGAACAGATATACTACTTCTTAGACTTGCAATTAATGAGAATGACAGCTGTATAACTTACATTTTTATGTGAATTGGGTCATCGCCCAAAAAGTTGCATTCGGCTGTTTTGACAGCCCTGGAGATTTGTACTGTACTGTGCTGCCATCTTGTGGTATATAATTGCATTGATAAGGTGGTAAAACGTTTTGTATTGCGAAAGTGAACTCCTCCGTAATGGGGTCCAGGTGCACCTGCCAGTAGACTACACTTGATTGGTCACTTCATTATCTCCAACAACTCTGATTGGCGAATTAACAATGAGCACAACTTTCTATAGCTAGGTTTCCATCCAATTGGCTACAGATTGTATTTGAATATTCTAAAATATGCATAAAGAAAATTGTCCCACCCAGTGGTGCGTTTCCGCCAGACGGATTTATAAAAAAGAAAAGTGTGCGGTGACGTTCAATGTATCTCCGTTGCATTTTTACCTCTACGGAGAAGTTTGTCGCTAAAACGGTTGCCTTAAATAGCAAATGTGCCTACTCTGTCCTTGGCACGAGCGCTCTAGTCAACAGCTGGCAGATACAGGTAGTCTACAGCATGAGATTATTATGGATGCAAGAAAGAACATTTTCATTTGTCAAATGGCAGTCAAGCATCGATCATCCTCACACCAGAATCAGACCCTCAATGTTTATTGGAAAGGAGCATCAAGATCACATGTACTTTCACCGCCTTGTAAAGTTGATCATATGTTATTTCATTTTGTAGCCATAGCCACGGGAAGTTAACTAGTGTTAGCGGACCGGACGTCTGTAGGGCGGGCAACAACAAAAAAATTCAGCATCTCTGATTTGGAAAAAAAATTAGTTGTATAATTAAGAACAGTATCTTGCAGCATTCAATTTTTGGAATTGTAAGAGTTCTTGCCCTGTCCCCTTTCCTGAAGTTCTAATGGAATCCAGAAAGAACAAAACCCTGTCCTCAAACATTTACATCAAAAGATGCAAGGCTATGGCCAAAGACACAAAACATCCACATCAAATGTAATGTTGTTATTGATCAAATAACATGGAAACAACCACTTTTTGTGCGGTATTAATTAATTGGCCATCCCTACAAACCACTGTATTGTACAGAGGCTGGTAATCTAGGTTTGTACCTGTAGACTTTCCATCACCATGAAGAAAAACAAAGCACAATATTATAATGAAGTACATTGAGAAATCAAGTGGTTTCTGACCATGTGATGATCTGGCTCAGTTGGTAGAGCATGGTGCTTGCAATGCTAGGGTTGTGTGTTTGATTACCATGGGGGATGAGTATGAATATGTATGCACTCACTACTTTAAGTTGCTCTGGATAAGAGTGTCTCCTAAAATGGAGGATGAATAGACCATTTGCTAAGAATTTCAAGAAACTGGAAAGCATACAGTACCAGTCAAAAGTTTGAGCACACCTACTCATTCAAGGGATTTTCTATATTTGTACTATTTTCTACATTGTATAATAATTGTGAAGACATCAAAACTATTTAATAACACATATGGAATCATGTAGTAACCAAAAAAGTGTTAAACCAATCAAAATGTATTTTATCTTTGAGATTCTTCAAAGTAGCCACCCTTTGCCTTGATGACAGCTTTGCACACTCTTGGCATTCTCTCAACCAGCTTCATGAGTTAGTCACCTGGAATACATTTCAATTAACAGGTGTGCCTTGTTAAAAGTTCATTTGTGGAATTTCTTTCCTTCTTATTGCGTTTGAGCCAAACAGTTGTGTTGTGACAAGGTGGGGGTGGTATACAGAAAATAGCCATATTTGGTAAAAGACCAAGTCCAAATTATTGCAAGAACAGCTCAAATAAGGAAAGAGAAATGACAGTCCATCATTACTTTATGACATGAAGGTAAGTAAATCCGGAAAATGTCAATAACTTTTAAAGTTTCTTCAAGTACTGTCGCAAAAACCATCAACTGCTATGATGAAACTGGCTCTCATGAGGACTGACACAGGAAAGGAAGACCCAGACTTACCTCTGCTGCAGAGGATAAATTCATTTAAGTTAACTGCACCTCAGATTGAAGCCCAAATAAATGCTTCACAGAGTTCAAGTAACAGACACATCTCAACATCAACTGTTCTTAGGAGACTGTGTGAATTGCTGCAAAGAAACCACTTCTAAAGGACACCAATAAGAAGAAGAGACTTGCTAGGGCCAAGAAACATGAGCAATGGACTTTAGGCCGGTGTCTGATGAGTCCAAATTTGAGATGTTTGGTTCCAACAGCCATGTCTTTGTGAGATGCAGAGTAGGTGAACGGATGATCTCTGCATGTGGTTCCAACTTTGATGTAATGTCCTTAAAACAAAAACAGTCAAAATGAGGCTCAGTGTGTGTGTGGCCTCCACGTGCCTGTATAACCTCCCTACAATGCCTGGGCATGCTCCTGATGAGGTGGCGGATGGTCTCCTGAGGGATCTCCTCCCAGACCTGGACTAAAGTATCTGCCAACTCCTGGACAGTCTGTGGTGCAACGTGACGTTGGTGGATGGCGCGAGACATGATGTCCCAGATGTGCTCAATTGGATTCAGGTCTGGGGAATGGGCGGTCCATGGCATCAATGCCTTCCTGTTGCAGGAACTGCTGACACACTCCAGCCACATGAGGTCTAGCATTGTCTTGCATTAGGAGGAACCCAGGGCCAACCGCACCAGCATATGGTCTCACAAGGGGTCTGAGGATCTCATCTCGGTACCTAATGGCAGTCAGGCTACCTCTGGCGAGCACATGGAAGGCTGTGCGGACACCCAAAGAAATGCCACCCCACACTATGACTGACCCACCGCCAAAGCGGTCATGCTGGAGGATGTTGCAGGCAGCAGAACGTTCTCCACGGCGTCTCCAGACTCTGTCACGTCTGTCACATGTGCTCAGTGTGAACCTGCTTTCATCTGTGAAGAGCACAGGGCGCCAGTGGCGAATTTGCCAATTTTGGTGTTCTCTGGCAAACGTCCTGCACGGTGTTGGGCTGTAAGCACAACCCCCACCTGTGGACGTTGGGCCATCATACCACCCTCATGGAGTCTGTTTCTGACTGTTTGAGCAGACACATGCACATTTGTGGCCTGCTGGAGGTCATTTTGCAGGGCTCTGGCAGTGCTCCTCCTGCTCCTCCTTGCACAAAGGCAGAGGTAGCGGTCCTGCTGCTGGGTTGTTGCCCTCCTACTGCCTCCTACATGTCCCCTGATGTACTGGCCTGTCTCCTGGTAGCGCCTCCATGCTCTGGACACTACGCTGACAGACACAGCAAAACTTCTTGCCACAGCTCGCATTGATGTGCCATCCTGGATGAGCTGCACTACCTGAGCCACTTGTGTGGGTTGTAGACTCCGTCTCATGCTACCACTAGAGTGAAAGCACCGCCAGCATTCAAAAGTGACCAAAACATCAGCCAGGAAGCATAGGAACTGAGAAGTGGTCTGTGGTCACTACCTGCAGAACCACTCCTTTCTTGGGGGTGTCTTGCTAATTGCCTATAATTTTCACCTGTTGTCTATTCCATTTGCACAACAGCATGTGAAATGTATTGTCAATCAGTGTTGCTTCCTAAGTGAACAGTTTGATTTCACAGAAGTGTGATTGACTTGGAGTTACATTGCGTTGTTTAAGTGTTCCCTTTATTTTTTTGAGCAGTGTATATTTGAATTTGTTTAACACTATTTTGGTTACTACATGATTCCATATGTGTTGTTTCATAGTTTTGATGTCTTCACTATTATTCTACAATGTAGAAAATAGTACAAATAAAGAAAAACCCTTGAATGTCCAAACTTTTGACTGGTACTGTATATCACAAAACTATTATCCGATTAACTATTTTGTACAGATAATTAGGCTATCAGACTCAAGTCGCAAATGCTGGTAAACACTCAAATACATTCAAAAAAATATCACAAAAGTAGTCCACTGGGCCTTTACTAGTCCTGTATTAGCAGACCATTATAGATGGTGGGGGGTTTTCTGCAAACATCGGCAAAAAAATTGCAGCACCCCCACCCCCAAACGACTTCATATGGCTATGTCTGTATCCTAAAGAACTGCATGGTTTCCCTAGTTGTAGTGGGAGGACCATAAAACATACTGCTGTTACTCCAAGATTACTTCAAAAATGTTGGTTGTTATAGCAATATTTGCGCATAAAGGCTTTTCCACCACCGTTTCTCGCGTATGAAATTTTACTGACACAAAAAAATCCCACGTTGTTGAACAAATTAATTATCTGTCTGCATTTATTAAATTGTACCTAAACTTCCTGTTTCCATCACAGGTGTCAGATTTTTTTTGTACAGTATGACTTTCCTCGCATAAAAGCTGTGTGAAGGGAAGCATTGTGGACCCTGTTGGCTCAGCTTTTGTCTCTTAGTTCTGATGGCCTCTGACTTTATAGCCAAATTGTTGTTTGGTAAACCAGAGTGAACCATTGTGGTGTGTTTGTTCAAATATAAATCAGGCTGATTGTGATTCTTTGAGCTGTTGTTTTGACAGCCATCAGTGTTATTATGAAAATGTAGATAGGCCCATTATGCTGTTTACATTGAATTGTGATCTGATGGTAGGACTTGACATCTTGTTTATGTGCGTGTGTAGGGCTATATGGATTTGTGTTGGCTGTTTGTATATCCAATTGAATTTCATTATATTTGTCAGAGAGATAGACCTACCCATCACATAAAACTGCCATGTTCTCTCAGTGACTCTCCACTGCAACAAGGATGGTCCGTTTGTGGTGTGCTGGCTTGAAACATAATCAAACCTCATCTGGACTTTACACACTGTCAGTCTACAGGGAGGAAAGGGTGGAGAGGGAGGTGATGATCAATCCACCTGCAGCCCTGTTGACATCAGTCAAAGCCTGTGGCACTAGGGTACAGGTATGTATGAAATAGAACAAAGAAATCACACAGGCATTGACTGCCATAGAAAGACGTGTTACTCCTGATGTTTTAATCAAACCACTATTGCAATACCTTTTCATCTGAGGGTGAAGAGGACTCTGTCGTATGATAATGTTCTGTCATCTTTATACGAGGCGATGGAAGGACGCTCTGCCAGAGTTACAATGGGACAATATCGCTATACAGTTGCATTGATGGTTTCTCTAAATGAATAATGTGTACATTCCTCTCGCAGGCTTATAATATAGTGTAGATAACCCAGAACTGATTTTGTCAGATTAGGTCTTAGCGATTCCTCCGCCCCTTCCTGCCAAGGTCCAAGGACTCCTGCGCGTGGACCTTTAATTGACTAGAGGTAGTGATTGACATAAACACGTTCAAACGATCCCTTCCTTGAAATAGGCACTAACATAACTGAATTGCTCATACATTGGGAGAATCTCAAATGCATTTCCTTGACACCTCGCCTCCTCTCAAAACCCATTGGATGACAAAGTCAGAGGTCCCCTAAAATCCAATGGATTTTGAGAAGGAAGCGAGGAGTCACGGAAATGCAATTGCGATTAGGCCAATGTATACCAAACAAAAATGTAAATGCAACATGTAAAGTGTTGGTCCCATGTTTCATGAGCTGATATAAAAGATCCCAAACATTTTCCATATGCACAAAATGCTTATTTCTATTTGTTTACATCCCTGTTAGTAAGCTTTTCTCCTTTGCCAAAATAATCCATCCAGCAGACAGGTGTGGCATATCAAGAAGCTGATTAAACAGCATGATCATTACACAGGCACACCTTGTGCTGGGTACAATAAAAGGCCACTCTAAAATGTGCAATTTTGTCACACAACACAATGCCACAAATGTCTCAAGTTTTGAGGGAGTGTGCAATTGACATGCTAACTGCAGGAATGTCCTCCAGAGCTGCTGCCAGAGAAATGAATGTTAATTTCTCTACCATAAGCCATCTCCATCGTTTTAGAGAGCTTGTAGTATGTCCAACAGCAAACCACGTGTAACCCCGCCGGCCCAGGGCCTCCACATCTGGCTTCCTCACCTGCGGGATCGTCTGAGACCATCCACCCGGACAGCTAATGAAACAGAGGAGTATTTCTGTCTGTAATAAAGTCCTTTTGTGGGGAAAAACTCATTCTGATTGGCAGCCATGGGTGGGCCCGGAAGGGCAAAGGCCCACCCACTTGGGAGCTAGTCCTACCCATGGATGCGCCTATGCCCACTCATGTGAAATCCATAGATTAGGGAATAATGAATTAATTTCAATTGATTGATTTCCTTATTTGAACTGTAACTCAGTAAAATCATTGAAATTGTTTCATGTTGCGTTTATATTTTTGTTGAATATAGTTGGTCTGGCACCCTTCCTCTCACCTGCCGAAAGATTGAAGGAAAATAGACAAGGAGAAGAAGCCACATTAGAAGAGAGACACCCCTGGTTTAAAACCTCCATCCATCTTCCATCTGGCCAAAGGAGGACTACCCTGTCACCAAGGTCCTGGGGAAACCTGTGTACGCGGAGTGGCGGGTGCTGGAGAAAAGCCACCCCGACCTGGTCCTGACTCTGCAGGAGTGCTGGGCCACCTCCAGCTCTGTCAGCCTGCCCCGCTGGAGCTTCCTGGTCTATTGTTCCCGTCTGATGCTGATGACAAACCAAATTCCCTCTCTGGGGATCAATCATTTTCATTAATTCAGTACTTTTAGATGAATATAATTGTGCCTCCTAGCATTGTTGATTACATGTCTTTAGTTCAGGGTTTCCCAAACTCGGTCCTCGGGACACCAAGGGATGCATGTTTTGGTTTTTGCCATAGCACTACACAGCTGATTCAAATAATTAACTACATTTTACATTTACATTTTAGTCATTTAAGCAGATGCTCTTCTTCAGAGCACCTTACAGTTAGTGCATTCATCTTAAGATAGCTAGGTGGGACAACCACATATCACAGGCACATAAAGTATATTTTTCGTCAATAACGTAGCTATCAGTAGAGTCAGAGCTAGAAGGGGGGGGGGGGGTCGAGATGAGGAGGAGGATTATTTAAGATACTGTTTGAAGAGGTAAGGTTTCAGATGTTTTTGGAAGATGGGCAGGGACTCTGCTTCCTTAGCTTCAGGGGGAAGCTGGTTCCACCATTGGGGTGCCAGAACAGAGAAGAGCTTGGACTGGGCTGAGCGGGAGCTTCCCTCCCGTAGGGGTGGGAGGGCCAAGAGACCTGAGGTGGCAGAACAGAGTGCCCGGGTTGGGGTGTAGAGTTTGAGCATTGCCTGAAGGTAGGGAGGGGCAGTTCCTCTTGCTGTTCCGTAGGTAAGCACCATGGTCTTTTAGTGAATGCGAAGCTAGTGGAGTGTGCAGAGGAGTGGGGTGACATGAGAGAATTTGGGAAGGTTGAAAACCAGGTGGGCTGCTGCGTCCTGGATAAGTTTCAGGAGTTTATTAATGGCACAAGCAGGGAGTCCAGCCAACAGCGAGTTGCAGTAGTCCAGATGGGAGAGGACAAGTGCCTGGATTAGAACCTGCAGCGCTTCCTGTTTGAGGTAGGGTCGTACTCTATGTTGTAGAGCATGAACCTGCAGGAGCGGGTCACTGCTTTGATGTTTGCAGAGAACGACAGGGTGTTGTCCAGGGTCACGACAAGGTTCTTTTCACTCTGGAAGGGCATCCATGTTAGTGAGCATTTCACCTTTGCCAAGACAATCCATCCATCTGACAGGTGTGGCATATCAAGAAGCTAATTAAATAGCATGATTATTACACAGGTGCACCTTGTGCTGGGGACAATAAAAGGCCACAGATGTCTCAAGTTTTGAGGGTGCAAATGGCATACTGACTGCAGGAATGTGTACCGGAGTTGTTGCCAGAATGATTAATTTCTCTACCATAAGCTGCCTCCAACATTGTTTTAGAGAATTTGGCAGTACATCCAACCGGCCTCCCGCAGACCACGTTCAACTACGCCAGCCCAGGACCTCCACATCCGGCTTCTTCATTTGTGGGCTCAACTGAGACAAGCCACCTGGACAGCTGATGAAACGGTGAGTTTGCGCAACTGAAGAATTTCTACACAAACTGTCAAAGACTGTCTCAGGGAAGCTCATCTGCATGCTTGTAGTCCTCACCAGGGTCTTGACCTGACTGCAGTTTGGCATCGTAAATGACTTCAATGGGCAAATGCTCACCTTCGATGGCCACTGGCACGGACGAAACCCAGTTTCAACTGTACCGGGAAGATGACAGACAGCGTGTATGGAGTCGTGTTGGCGAGCAGTTTACTGATGTCAACTTTGTGAACAGAGTGCCCCATGGTGGCGGTGGGATCATGGTATGGGTAGCCATAAGCTACGGACAATGAACACAATTGCATTTTATCAAAGGCAAATTGAATGCACAGAGATACCGTGACGAGATCCTGAGGCCCATTGTGCCATTCATCCGCCGCCATCAACTCATGTTTCAGCATGATAACGCACGGCCCCATGTCACAAGGATCTGTACACAGTTCCTGGAAGCTGAAAATATCCCAGTTCGTCCATGCCCCGGATTGACGTGTACAACAGTGTGTTCCAGTTCCGAACAATATCCAGCAACTTCGCACAGCCATTGAAGAGGAGTGGTACAACATTGCACAGGCCACAATCAACTCTACATGAAGGAGATACAGTATGTCGTGCTGCATGAGGTAAATGGTGGTCACACCAGATACTGACTGGATTTCTGATCGACGCCCCTACCATTATTTAAGGTATCGGTGCCCAACAGAGGCAGATCTGTATTCCCAGTAATGTGCAATCGATAGATTAGGGCTTGGTGAATTTATTTCAATTGACTGATTTCCTAATATGAACTGTAACTCAGTAACATTTTTGAAATTGTTGCATGTTGCGTTTATATTTTTGGCCAGTGTATATTTTCACCTTTGTGGACGAAGCCTCCCTGCTCCACATGAAAGACAAGGTAACATATAATATTTACTTTGACCTTTGACCTTTTAAAGCTTTTGATCTCCACCTTGACCGTTGATCCCGAGTGTCCCCGAGCTTCAGTTCGGTGCCTAACAATATTTCGAATGCTGAAGATTAAAATAGAACGTACCGAGTTGACACGTTACCATGTTTTACATGACAGTACAGGCAGTACGGCCTTCATCTATATCTACACTTTGTTTTAATGTTACACTCTGCTGAATAAGTCTTTGGTAATGTTTAACTTCTTTTTTTATTGCAGGTCTTCATCCATTGTGGCACATCAATCTGCTCCCCGTCTGCTTCCAACACATGTGAACGGAACTGTCACAGACCGAGTGGGTGGCTTCTAGCATTGCATTGTTCTCTAGTTCTTCAATAGAAAATAACATAAGGGGCCGAGCAGCAATCTCTTATCCCTGGTCTTAGAGAGCTACAGTTCATGCACGTTTTTGTTCTACAATTCAAATACATGATTGAAATACTGCTGGGCTGTAACAAAAGCCTGCATACACTGTACTGTAACTCTCCAATACTCTCCAATGCTTTTTTTGCACTGTGGTGAAGTTGCTTGCAAGAAAATGTCACCAAATCACCTTAGTTTTATTACTGTACCTCGTGTGTTTTTGTCTATTCCAGGACGCAGTGTCTATGCAGCACCAGAGTTCTCCTCTGGGGAGACTACTGTCGTCTCCAGTGGGTAGGTGATCCTCACTGCCCCCAGACAGTACGAGCTCTGGTGGCCGGGCCAGTAGGGTCATTGGGTCCTGTGTCCATATGGGAGCAACCCGGGGAGGAAGGTGACATGAGGAGGCTGCCAGGGTTGTGCTCTTCCTCCCCAGTTCCTGGTTCTCTCTGCTGTGGCATCATGGGACAGTCAGTATCTGCAGGTATAATTGTGTCATCTACTGGCAAGCTGGCCACAACATGAAGGTTCAGGAAACCAATAAAGGAGAATCACCTGCAGACAAAGGCCTTGAATAAAAATGACTCTGTCCACAGTTGGGCTCTTGAAGCTTGTGTATGACTATTATCAGTGTTTGTGGTATGATGTCAAAACACTTTAAATGTGAAGTTTTCACAGGCAGCAAACCCCTGGAAATGGAGGTACATTTATTGTGAAATCTGTTCTGATTCTGTCAAGAACGATCATCATGTTTACTCTTATGATGAGGGGAAAGTCTGGCAAATATCACTGCCTCGTCTTGTTTAGCCTGCCGTTTTATTAGTTACATCAATCTACGTCTTGCTGCAGGGTGCAGATTTTGGCAGGACACCTGCTATTCTACCCTCTGACAGTATGACACACACACCTAATACAGATTTACTTTTTTTTTATTATCTTTATTGCTTTATACCTTCTTTGTCTTTACAGCTTCTGTCCCATTGACTTGCATTGCTTTATTAACCCAGCCGTCAAATAGAAGCAATGTTCCTCCTCAACCTAACTGGGAGCTCAACTGTATAGTGTCTCAAAACTGTATAGTGTCACTATACAAAACTGTATAGTGTGGTAGGTTACAGTATGTAAACTCTGCCAAAATATAATGGTGATGCACAATTGTACCATTTCTCCCCTCAATGTATTTGATTGCTCTTGTCACCCTTCCAAGGATAGCATTTCTAAATGACTCCGAGTAACTACTTGAACACATACATACACACACACACACACACCTGGGGAAACATTCCTCAAGAGAAGTCATCAATCAGTTTTATGGGGTTTCTCTGGGAAAGTTTCCTCCTCCTCTCTCAGTCACTCGCTTCTCCCTCCATCCCCCATCATCTATCCATTCTCTTTCTTTTATTTCCTGCTTTCCATCTGTGTCTGCTTTAGTTCATCTGCTACGTTAGTGCTTACTCACTATACTGCACGTGAGAGCTATCCCCTTCTAGCCTATGTGGTTCAACGACTTTTTTTTCCATTTGACGTTTGGAAAACGAGAACAAATATTGCGACAGGAGATTGAAGTCTACAAAAGCAATGATGAACTTCTAGGTAATTGGGCCCACTTTGTCTTAATTATCTATCTGCAAATTGTCCGCCAGACTGACTCGCCCTGCACTGTAGTAGGGCACTGTGCAGATGTGAGTTGGAGTTGAGAGAAGCAGCGGGGTCTTGACGTCAGGACAGGACGCCCCCTTACTGAGGCGGGCTGCAGCGAGTTGAATCCCCACTCCATATGCACAGCACAGGGCGGCCGGATAACTGTACACTTGTTGCGCCCCTATATTGATTAAGACCGCATGAGCCGTCACGAGCGAAGGGAGATCAAACATTGAGACGCACATGGTGAGTGTTCTCATATTAGACATTTTTATGTGTAGCCTATATTTCTTTATTCGCTGTGGTTTCTTTCTCACGGAGGTTCGTAGACCTGTTTTAAATTTAGAATGGAAGGACTAGGCATTGACAAGTTGATCATTTGGACCCGGTGAGAGTGCCAAAGTTCGCGCTATAAGTACTGTATACGCAGTCACTTACTCTCCATGGGTAGGCTATAACCCATTGCAGGCTTTATGTATCCAAATGATGATTTACACTTTATTTTATTGAAGATTGATTTGATATAAACCTGTTGTCTTCATGGGAATATAGGCATATCTGAGCATAATATAGTATTATTGCTAAATATATGAAATAATTTAGCCTGAGACCATTTTCATTGGATTATTGTTTTATGACGGTAGACTAGGGTTTATTTAATATCTTAATGTCCTAACCTAAGGTAATAATTATTCTTGTGTGATTATGTTAATTAAATATTTGAAATCTAAAAAGCCTGTTGAGTTAGTTGGGAGAGTTTCATTGTCAAAACTAAGATTTTGGAAGTATTGAATTGAGAGTCATTTCAAGAGATGTCTCAATATTTTTAGGACTAGCTGATATACAGTATAAGCCATAACAGTATAAGTCATGAAGGGGATGTTTGCAAATGTATTAATACGTTCATCATCACAAATAAATTAAGGTTATTGTCAGAACTGTTATTCTGTTTCGGGCTCCCCTTTATTTAGGTTTAAATTAAATTGAATTGAATTATAATAATAATAATAATAACAATAATAAAAGACGAATCATTATTATTATATGACTAGGGCCTATCGTATTTCCCTCTAGAAAACAGCGATATGCCATTGGGCATATGTGTTTCTACAGGGACAACAGCCATGATAAATAGCTTAAACTTATTTCGAGAAAATAACGAAAATTGCGATTAAGTGTATGATCAGAAAGATAATAACACTTAACTGCGTAGAATACAATATAGCCTTACATCAGGTTCTGTCTCTGCAAGATGAAGCAAATTGAGCATAATTACTGGAATGTGCAATTATAGACAATTTGGCGGCGCGCAGCAAGTGACCCTGGACGAAAACAATCGTACTACATTTGATAGACATTTGTGTTAAATGAACCAATCCAACTATTTTTCTTCAAAGGGTGTTTCATTTAATACATCCATTTTTCTAAACCAGATGCACCCCAGAGTAAAACTCGGGTTTCAATTTATTGAATTAAGATTGGGGAACATTTATATAGCCAACAGTAGGCTATTGCTCTTTTTCCTTAAATCATTTTCCTTAAATAATCTCTATTGACTAGGTTTATTATTCAATTATCATTCAATTTATTGATATAATAATAACAATAACAATAATTATACTACTAATAATAGGCTTAACAATTCGTGATTTATTGGTCAAAAAAGGCTATTAAGTTCTATTTTCTAATGAGAAAAACGGTAATGTAGCTTTTTGCCTGGTAATTCAAATTCCAAACGCATATTATTTTCTATCGAATTGTCTCCAACATGTTTCGTTTAACGAGTTCCAAGGTCAACACAGGCCCATACGCTGCATGTATCTGTAGGGATTTCACCTTCGCCTCTGTCGCCATGAAAAATGTTTCGAGGGAGATTTAATTAACAGAACACAAATAGTCTACAATATGTTCATCTATTATCTTGTCATAATCTTCGGTCAATTGAATTTATATCAAACGGGATTTTGTAGGCCTAATTCTTCTTCTGCATGCTTTAAATGGGATTTAATAGGCATGTTCTAAATCTAAGTCAATGGGTGGTCAAAATATACTTTTCGAGGATTCTTATTGTCGTTTCTCTGTGGCCTGCAATTAATTGTGAATACCACAATGACACGTCTTCCACTTAGTAAAATGGGCTTCACTTTCATTTTAATTTCGCCCGAGGTTGTTTTTGGCATTACTTGAAGATGAAATCACGAACCATGATTTCATGTCCATCTGTTTTTCAATATCGACATTGAGGCGAAACCTCCATGGATTTGCTTAGCACGTTGTCGACTTGTGTGATAGGTTATAAACTAGCGTGGGACAAGAACCAGAGCAAAATTGAGCGAAATAGCCTCGCTTCCTTTAGGGCACATATGTCAAACTCATTCCACAGAGGGACGAGTGTCTGTGGGTTTTCGCTCCACCCGTGTACTCGATTGATGAATTAAGGTCACTAATTAGTAAGGAACTCCCCTCACCTGGTTGTCTAGGTCTTAATTTAAATGAAAAAACAAAAAACCCGCAGACACTCGACCCTCTGTAGAATGAGTTTGACACCTCTGATTTAGGGCAGGGATATCAAGCTCATTCCATGGAGGGCTTAGTGTCTGCTGTTTTGGGGTTTTTAGTTCCAATTAAGACCTTGAAAACCAGATGAGGGGAGTTCCTAATTAGTGACCTTACTTAATCAATCAAGTACAAGGGAGGAGAGAAAACTCACAGACACTCACTCGGCCCTCCGTGGAATGAGTTTGACATGTGCTTTAGGGCATACGTTCTCTTATTCGATCCCTGAAATATGTCCAAGCTGAGTTGTCTGGCCTGTTTTAAAAAGCTTTTCCCTTTATAAATCATCTTCGTGTCGTCCCTTTTCCTTTCTGGACTTCAGGCCGAGGGGCGCCCATAGCAGGCGGCCGTTTGGCTGCGCGTTGGAGGTGCGAACCTGAGGGACAGGGCCTGCTAAAGATACGTGCAGCAGCAGCGATAATCCATTTTGTGAGTGCTGTCAGTTGCACCTCCTCACCGCCCCACTAAAATTAGATTATTACACCTAAAACAGTGCTGCTGGAATCTGCTCCGTGTGGAATAACACCCTGTGTTGGAGCGGACAGGAATGCTGTTTGGGAATACAGGGAGAATACTGCGCATTTCTCTTCTCCTTGTCTCTATGCTGCGTTATGTTTCAGACGGGCTAAGGACAATTGGAAATTAACAAAGGTGTTACTAGTCAGATGTGATCGCGATAACATGCCCAAGCAGGTGTCCGGTTCAGTTCCACAGTGGAAGAGTGGTAGGTTCGTGTAATTGATTAGTGTGTATTTAGAGCTCATTAATGTATCGTACAGGCCTTAGCCCAGGGTGCATATTGTTATACAGTGGGGCAAAAAAAGCATTTAGTCAGCCACCTCTTGTGCAAGTTCTCCCACTTAAAAAGATGAGCGAGGCCTGTAATTTTCATCATAGGTACACTTCAACGATGACAGACACAATGATTTAAAAAAATCCAGAAAATCACATTGTAGGATTTTTAATGAATTTATTTGCAAATTATGGTGGAAAATACGTTTTTGGTCAATAACAAAAGTATATCTCAATTCTTTGTTGTATACCCTTTGTTGGTAATGACAGAGGTCAAAAGTTTTCTGTAAATCTTCACAAGGTTTTCACAAAATGTTGCTGGTATTTTGGCCCATTCCTCCATGCAGATCTCCTCTAGAGCAGTGATGTTTTGGGGCTGTTGCTGGGCAACACAGACTTTCAACTCTCTCCAAAGATTTTCTATGGGGTTGAGATCTGGAGCCTGGCTAGGCCACTCCAGGACCTTGAAATGATTCATAAGAAGCCACTCTTTCGTTGCCCGGGCAGTGTGTTTGGGATCATTGTCATGCTGAAAGACCCAGCCACGTTTCATCTTCAATGCCCTTGCTGATGGAAGGAGGTTTTCACTCAAAATCTCACGATACATGGCCCCATTCATTCTTTCCTTTACACGGATCAGTCGTCCTGGTCCCTTTGCAGAAAAACAGCCCCAAAGCATGGTGTTTCCACCTCCATGCTTCACAGTAGGTATGGTGTTCTTTGGATGCAACTCATCATTCTTTGTCCTCCAAACACGACGAGTTGAGTTTTTACCAAAAAGTTCTATTTTGGTTTCATCTGACCATATGACATTCTCCCAATATTCTTCTGGATCATCCAAATGCTCTCTAGCAAACTTCAGACGGGCCTGGACATGTACTGGCTTAAGCAGGGGGACACGTCTGGCACTGCAGGATTTGAGTCCCTGGCGGCGTAGTGTGTTACTGATGGTAGGCTTTGTTACTTTGGTCCCAGCTCTCTGCAGGTCATTCACTAGGTCCCCCCGTGTGGTTCTGGGATTTTTGCTCACCGTTCTTGTGATCGTTTTGACCCCACGGGGTGTGATCTTGCGTAGAGCCCCAGATAGAGGGAGATTATCAGTGGTCTTGTATGTCTTCCATTTCCTAATAATTGCTCCCACAGTTGATTTCTTCAAACCAAGCTGCTTACCTATTGCATATTCAGTCTTCCAAGCCTGGTGCAGGTCTACAATTTTGTTTCTGGTGTCCTTTGACAGCTCTTTGGTCTTGGCCATAGTGGAGTTTTGAGTGTGACTGTTTGAGGTTGTGGACAGGTGTCTTTTATACTGATAACAAGTTCAAACAGGTGCCTTTAATACAGGTAATGAGTGGAGGACAGAGTAGCCCCTTAAAGAAGAAGTTACAGGTCTGTGAGAGCCAGAAATCTTGCTTGTTTGTAGGTGACCAAATACTTATTTTCCACCATCATTTGCAAATAAATTCATAAAAAATCCTACAATGTGATTTTCTGGATTTTTTTTTCCAATTTTGTCTGTCATAGTTGAAGTGTACCTATGATGAAAATGTGCAGGCCTCTCTCATCTTTTTAAGTGGAAGAACTTGCACAATTGGTGGCTGACTAAATACTTTTTTGCCCCACTGTATGTTCTTGAAAGAAGTCATCCACTGTGGACCAGAGTTGTTTGAACATGATTTCTATCACTTCTTAGCCTGTTATTTTCATTTCCTCACTCCTTGTGGTATTTTAATAAGCCACATCCTTTACCCTTAGCTATTTAGCCAGTTTAATATAAGTGCATCAGACAACCATATCAAATATTGCACAATAACGAATTAACAAAGCCTACTGTTTACAAAGCACACTGTCTCCTCTGCCTCCATCTTGCATGTTGTATTCAATGGTCGTGCTGAGGCTGTGGCTGGGCTGCGGAATAGCTGGGTAGTGCTCTACACTGCTGCCCATGACAAGGAATGTTAAAGTGTGTGAGACAGGCCAAATCCAGCTCATTTGCTCCAGATACACAGCCCCAAAAGACACAGATTTAGACCGCAGAGTGGAACGGAGGCAAGGGGAGCTGACAGATAGCAGAAGGCATCATCTTCCTTGCCCACAACTGCCCATGTCCCCTCTTAATGACATCATATTCTCAATTTATTAGCCCTTATTCCTTCACCCACAGTACACCACTTAGCCCTCTCCAAATCCCCCTCCTATCCCTCTGGCCCCGTATTCCCTTTAATATGTCAACGTCTTACTCTCGTATCCTCCACTTCTTCCCTACTTTTATCACCTTCTTACACGCTTCTAACCACCCTTTTACACCCATATAATGATATCCCTCTCTCAGTGCCCTTATGCTCTCTGTGTCTTAACCCAATTCTTTCACCCCCATTGCCACGCTCATAAGCCTCTCTTACAGCCTGGTATCCTATCTCATCTCTCCCTTAGTACCCCTAGTATAACTTCTTATTATCCAAACCCTCAAAGCACAACCTCCCCACACGTTGACAGAACATACAGTAGCAAAGTATTTTAAACAATTGGTGGAAGTGACGGGATTTTACAGAGCAGACTGTTTGAACCCAAAGCGCTACTTTGAAACTCCTCACACCTTTGACCCTATGACAACTCATTGAACTCATAAGTATGAAGGAACGAACGATTATACAAAGTGTCTTAGAGCAGATTTCTACTGGAGGCTTACTGTGAGAACATGAGCAGAAGACTCTCCTGTTAGCTAACTCCCACCATGTTAGACTGTGCTGTAAACATGGCCCGGGTTGTCGTCAAGTATTTCTCCAGGCCTTCGCCAGCCGAGCACAGCTGAGCACACTGCCCGCCCCTGCTTTTAAAGACCATGCATACTGCCTCCCTCCAGAGACATCATTGACCTTACTTAAACACTATTCGCTTATGTAAGGTTTTTTGAAAAGTTACATCATCAAAAGCCTTGCTGACAAATCGTTTGGATACTTTAGTATATACAGTATATGATGTAAGCGTGAAATAGTATTCAATGTCAGTGATCGGTTCATGTTTACTCTGGAAAACCGGTAATTATGTGATTCTCCATGATAAGTTATTGTAATGGATATGCCTATTAATTGCCAATTAATGGCAATACTTGAGTAAATGAGGGATACAAACTATATTGAAAGGAGGGGCTTCAACGCAGGTGTGGTTCCTGAGTTAATTAAGCAATTAACATCCCATCATGCTTAGGATCATGTATAAAAGTGCTGGGCAGGCCATTATTTTGACTACCATGGCTATGCCGCCATAGAATGAAAATGACCCCATCCACAGGGCAATAGTGGTCACTGAATGGTGTCATGACCATGAAAGAAATACAATTGAAGTCGGAAGTTTACATATACTTAGGTTGGAGTCATTAAAACTCGTTTTTCAACCACTCCACAAATTTCTTGTTAACAAACTGTAGTCTTGGCAAGTCAGATAGGACATCTACTGTGCACGACACAAGTAATTTTTCCAACAATTGTTGACAGACAGATTATTTCACTAATAATTTGCTGTATCACAATTCCAGTGGGTCAGAAGTTTACATACACCAAGTTGACTGTGCCTTTAAACAGCTTGGAAAATTCCAGAAAGTGATGTCATTGCTTTAGAAGCTTCTAATAGGCTAATTGACATCATTTGAGTCAATAGGAGGTGTACCTGTGGATTTATTTCAAGGCCTACCTTCACACTCAGTGCCTCTTTGCTTGACATCATGGGAAAATCAAAAGAAATCAGCCAAGACCTCAGCAAAAAAATTGTAGACCACAAGTCTGATTCATCCTTGGGAGCAATTTCCAAACGCCTGAAGATACCACGTTCATCTGTACAAACAATAGTACGCAAGTATAAGCACCATGGGACCATGCAGCCGTCATACCTCTCAGGAAGGAGACGCATTCTTTCTCCTAGAGATGAACGTACTTTGGTGTGAAAAGTGAATATCAATCCCAGAACAACAGCAAAGGACCTTGTGAAGATGCTGGAGGAAACAGGTACAAAGTATCTATATCCACAGTAAAACGAGTCCTATATCGACATAACCTAAAAGGCCGCTCAGCAAGGAAGAAGCCACTGCTCCAAAACCGCCATAAAAAAGCCAGACTACGGTTTACAACTGCACATGGGGACAAAGATCATACTTTTTGGATAAGTGTCCTCTGGTCTGATGAAATAAAAATAGAACTGTTTGGCCATAATGACCATTGTTATGTTTGGAGGAAAAAGGGGTAGGCTTGCAAGCCGAAGAACACCATCCCAACCGTGAAGCACAGGGGATGGCAGCATCATGTTGTGGGGGTGCTTTGCTGCAAGTGGGACTGGTGCACTTCACAAAATAGATGGCATCATGAGGACTGGAAATTATGTGGATATAATGAAGCAACATCTCAAGACATCAATCAGGAAGTTAAAGCTTGGTCGCAAATGGGTCTTCCAAATGGACAATGACCCCAAGCAAACTTCCACAATGGTGGCAAAATGGCTTAAGGACAACAAAGTCAAGGTATTGGAGTGGCCATCACAAAGCCCTGACAACAATCTTATATAAAATTTGTGGGCAGAACTGAAAAAGTGTGTGTGAGCAAGGAGGCCTACAAACCTGACTCAGTTGCACCAGCTCTGTCAGGAGGAATGGGCCAAAATTCACCCAACTTATTGTGGGAAGCTTGTGGAAGGCTACCCGAAATGTTTGACCCAAGTTAAACAATTTAAAGGTAATGGTACCAAATACTGATTGAGAGTATGTCAACTTTTGACCCACTGGAAATGTGATGAAATAAATCAATCATTGTCTCTATTAATATTCTGACATTTCACATTCTTATAATAAAGTGGTAATCTTAACTGACCGAAGACAGGGAATTTTTAGTTGGATTAAATGTCAGAAATGGTGAAAAACTGAGATTAAATGTGTTTGACTAAGGTGTATGTAAACTTCCGACTTCAACTGTGTAAACCATATGCAATGGCCGTCTTAGTCACCAAATCTCAACTCAGTTGAACACTTATTGGAGATTCTGGAACTGCGCTTAAGACAGCGTTTTCCATCAACAAAACAACAAATTATGGATTTTTTTGTGGAAGAATGGTGTCTCATCCTTCCAATAGAATTCCACTTCCAGACACTTGTAGAATCTCTGCCAAAATACATTGAAGCTGTTCTGGCCCGTGGTGCCCCAACGCCCCATTAAGACACTTTATGATGGTGTTTCCTTTATTTTGTCAGTTACTTCTATGTTGTACAATATTTGGGATATGAATGTTTTTCCTGTCTTCTTCTCGTCTTTAAAGCTCTATTAAAGAGGAATGCCACTCATCCACCGTGTTCTTCCGACATGCTGGGTGTGTGAATTTATGGAAAGTGACTGAGAAAAAACATTGAAACAATATCTGGTGGCTGGGTTACATTCCAGGTGCCAGACTGGCGATCTGGTATCGGAGCGGAGAAGGATGAGGGGGGTAAGGGTCTGGATTTGGCCTGGGGGCACAGAGAATGGTGAGGCGCACTTTAAAGAGCCCTGTGCTGAGTGCTCCTCTCTGAAAAGCTTCCCTCCATCATGTTGTTTGTTATGGAGGCTATGCTTAATTAGTGGTAATGTTACCTAGAAAGACGAGTGCAAATAACGTCATGGGGAATAGTAAACAATCCCCTCGCCTCTGTATCCTAACCCCCCTTAACCCCTTACGCCCCTACCCACCAACAGCATCTTGTCTGAATTTCTCAGACATTCCCCCATCACCACAACCCCTTTTTAAGAATCATTCCATGAATTCCCCTAACCCACCACCCCACCACCACCTTTACCTCCTTATACCATCTCTTCCCCTGATTATACTGTACCAGACATCCCCACTCCCCATCTCGCCTCCCATTTCTCCCCTCGAGCGAAACCCTCCACCCTGACGCCAATATGAAACCCGAGACCTAATTAATCAGTCGATCAATTAATGAGGCTCAGTTTTTAGCGGGCTGTTCGGGTTCCCAACGGAGCATGTTGCAACACGTGTGGAATGCTCAAGGGGTGCACACCGGACCCCAGGAATGCGTCAGAGCAGGACAGGGGCTGCAGTCGCACCACTCGTCACCTCAGCCGCCGGTCGTGGCGTTTCCAACGACACCCCAAAACATAGCCGCCCGATATACCTGACAAGCCTCATCCTCCACCCGATCCCACCGAGCCAGGTTGGGACAGTCTGGTTTTTGGGGGGCTCGCAGGGAATCATAACACGTTTTGGGGGGTGACTTGAGTAATAACTTCCGTTGTAAACCCCCCCCCCCTCCTGGAGCCACTTATAGTGCTGTAGTCCTAAGAGAAGCCTCAAGTTTCGGGCTGTGGTATAATTGAGTGTGATGACTAGCCCTGGGTGACTCCCAACCATTTTTTCTATCCTCTATCCTCTCCTATGGGGTTGGTTTATACAGCCCCACTGACGGCACTGTTAGTGTCAAACGCTTGTTAGGACATCGTCAATCACTGCGTCTTGATTGACGATGTCCTAACAAGTGTTTGACACTAATATATATATATATATATATATGAGAGAGATAATGCAGTGCCAGTAGAGAGGGAATGAGTAAAAGGGGAGGAGGGAAAGAGCGAGACAGACCCACTGCATAGCAGAGATACATTTACAGAGAAATAGAGGAGGGCCTGGAGAAGAGATGGATCCTAACAATCTGTGTCTTTGTAAATTGCTTGGTGTGAAGTGTTGGGTAGGAGTCTTGTTTGCTTGCCCCCAGCCTATCCGTCTGTCTATAAAACCGCAAAGTTTGTTGTAGATCATGTTGGCAGGAAAAGTAGACGCATTGTTCGCCCATGTCTGCAGGCACAAATGAAGTAACCTTCTCTGGTATCACTATCAATTCCTGGCCGACAAATACATTTAACACATCACCAGCCGTTTTAGGAGGGAAGGGAATCTGTTCACACTAAGGACGTACACAAGTCTGTGTTTGTCTTCTCACAGGAAGTGACTGTACAGGGGTTGAAGCTGAACACACATTTCTCGCGTTCTCTTCTATAAATCTTTCCCTCCATCTTCCACGCTAAGCTCTATCTCTCCTTCCTTCCCCTCTCTTTGTCTTTCTTTCTCACACCCTCTCTCTCTCTCTCTCTCTCTCCTTCCATTTCCCTCCACACTTTGGTCTCTCCAAAACTCGGGTTCCTGCCCATGTGCGTTGAGTGGAGTGGAGTGGAGCAGAGCGACGGGAGAAGGATTTAAAAGGAGGACCATAAAGATGATGGATGCTGCCCAGCTTGTGTTTTCAGACCCAGCTGTTTTTTGTCATCCCGTACAGACCCGCTGGTTTTCTGTATGCTTTCATCCATCTCATCCACACATTCATCCACTCTTTATACGCTCTCCTCCATCCACTCATCCACTCTGCATACGCTCTTTACTTTGTACACGCTTTTATCCATACACTTAAGCACGACTTATGGGCTGGGTTTCTATACACTCTCATCCATACACTCATCCACTCGGTATATGCTTTCATCCTTACACTCATCCGCTCTTCATGGGCCAAGATAATGGGTTTTTAAAGGCTGTTTTTGGGTAGAGAAATAGGCCTGTTTAAGGGTGGAGGTAGATTTGGTTGGATTGTATGAGGGATACAAGGGATGTTAAAATGTTCATGGTGGTGCTGCGAGCTGGTGTGTTTTCAATAAAGGCACCGGTGGTCTCTCTACCTCAGACGGCCCCTCCCTTTGGCTCCAACCGCAAGTCACATAAATTCATCAATATGTTTTCCTTTTATGATTTCGCCCTGTCACTTTATCCCCTAAAATCGTTAATTTTTGTATTTTCTCCCACAGGCTCGATGACATGATGTTCCTGCCCTTCTCCCCTCTCCCCTCCTTGGCCCTCCCTTTTCTCCTACTTTTCCTCACTTTCCTCCCTCCTTCCCTACTTTCCCCTTCCCTCTCTCACTCCCCTCTGAGCTGGACCTCACCCCATGACCCCTGCTACCACTTGGATGGGCGTCCGCGACACTGCCTGTCGGAATTCATCAATGCCGCTCACGGTGTCCCTGTCAGTACCGCCCACTCCCTCCGAGGACCCCCCGACCAGAAAGCTGTTAACGTCAGCTCCCTCACGGACCTCCACAACCCCCACAACTTGACCTGCTGGACGGCCCAGCCCGGAGGCCTCGACGGCGGGGACTGGGTCCTCACCCTTCCCCTGGGCCGACGCTTCGAGGTCACCTACATCAGCCTGCAGTTTTGCCAGCAGGGGGAGCCGTCAGACCCCGTCTCCTTATCCGTGCTCAAGTCCATGGACCACGGGCGCACCTGGAGGCCCATGCAGCACTACTCCAGCGACTGCCCCGGGAAGTTTGGGCTCCAGGCCCAGACGGTGGCCCAGACCAGGCACCAGGAGACGGAGCCTCTGTGCTCAGACCCCCGGCCCCTGCAGAGGCACCGGGGAGGCATGTTGCTGGCCTTCTCCACCCTAGATGGAAGACCCTCCTCTCCTGACTTTGACTACAGCCCCACCCTGCAGGACTGGGTGACGGCCACGGACATACGGTTAGTGTTCCACGAGGTGACCCAGTCCCAGCAGACCGAGGTGAGGAGTTCGGAGGGGAAAAGGGGTGAGGTCGGTTGGGGGGAGGGAGCGGGTGGGGGTGTTCTGAGGTGGAGGGCAGGGTCAAAGTACGAGGCTGTGGTGGGACAGGTGGATAAGGTGAATGGGGACAACAATAAATGGGGGTTTGTGGAGAAGGAGAAAAAAAAGACAGAAAAACGAATGAGGAACGGAGGAGGATACAACAAAGGGTCGGGGGATCGGGGAGAGGACAGACACAACGTGACCCGGAAGGAGTCAGAAGGAGACACTATGGAAATAGACATCTCCAAAAGAGGAAACGGAAAAGGAAAAGGGCATGGCCGCGAGAGGGAGAGGGGCCACCATTGGAGTCCATGTCAGGAAGGCAGCATCTGTGGTTGGACAATCGACAGCAAGCAGGGGAGAATCTACAAAGGGCGGGAACTTCGGAGGAGGAGGAACAACCAGCAGAAAGTGAGAGCGAATCGGAATCTTGAGCTGGCTCCTCCCTCTCCATTGATCTCCACCCCCCCTGTCCGGCCCGCCCTGGCCCTCTCCGACCTGCAGGTGGGTGGCAGGTGTAAGTGTAATGGACATGCCTCTCGGTGTCGTCGTGATGATGCGGGCCGGGCGGTGTGTGTGTGTGAGCACCACACAGCAGGGACGGACTGCGATGTTTGTGAGGACTTCTACTACGACAGGCCCTGGCAACGAGCCACGCCCAGTCAGCCACAACCGTGCGTCTGTGAGTCACACCCCCCACTACTGTGTCTGTGTGTGCGTGTGTGTATGTATGTGTGTGCAAATTGGATCATGGATGTAAACTTTACTGCCTTTATTTAAATGAATTCCCTCCCTCCCTCCCTCCCTCCCTCCCTCCCTCCCTCCCTCCCTCCCTGCCTCCAGCGTGTGAGTGTAACAGCCACTCCTCTAAGTGTCGGTTCAGCATGGAGGTGTTCCAGCAGTCGGGCCGGCGCAGCGGGGGAGTATGTCTGAAGTGTCGCCATCACACAGCGGGGCGCCACTGCCAGTACTGCCAGAACGGATACACCCGAGACCACAGCAAGCCCCCCACCCATCGCAAGACCTGCCAACGTCAGTCAGAGAGACGGAGGGAGAGAGTGTGTGTGTGTTTATGTGTGTGCGTGTGCGTGCACATTAAAGCGGTTGTGCCTGTATTAAGTCGCACAGACCAGCTGTGTATCTTATCCATGCAGAGATCAGTGTGTGTCCAAGTGTGTGTGCATCTGCATCTGTTAGGATATCTGTTTCTCTTTGTGCATCTGCTAGTCTACAAGGTATACATGTGTCTGGGTTCCAGCCTCCTCCACAGTGTTTATGAGGTAGTTACATTGTGACAGAGGACAGTTATTTCTGTATGCTAGTCGACTGGATTTAGTGTGCATGTTGTTACCACTGGCTGGAATCCACCCTGACATTTGACCTTTGACTGGTCACATGTTCTAAGTGACTGTGACACTCTGGCATGCTTTTGGGGCGGTTGACCGAAGTCCTAATATAACCACTTTTAATGGAGTGAGGTCATGCACATGACACATGCAGGTGCGTGTGTGTGTGATTGAGTGTGTGTGCCGTGCAAGTGCAAGGGGGTTGCAGTTATAGCAATATTGGAGAAATGTAACTAGATTAGAATGAGATATTTTAGCCTTGGTGCCAGTCCCTTTCAGCTTTTCATTTTTTAAATATTTTTGTTGTTGTTGTTTTAGTATATATATTTTTGTTGTTGTTGTTTTAGTATATATATTTTTAATGTAAGTATATATAGTCTCTTTCAGCTCTTGCTAACTCCTTATGGAATTGTCATGTCACATTTGACTTGAGTAACAAGGAGTTGGCAAGAGAGCAGCAACAGACTAGCACCCAGGCCATAAATACACTCCCCTCCGTGTGTACGTGGACAGTGCAGCCAGCATTTCAAATGTGTCCCTATACTCCAGCATTTTGGATTTGAGATCAAATGTTTTATATTGGCGACATTTTATTTTATTTGAGGGTATTTTCATACATATCAGTTTTACAGTTTAGAAATGAACAACCTTTATGTTTCTGGTTCCCCCATTTGAAGATGTCAAAAGTATTTGGACAAATTTCACTTATAGTGCATCAAAAGTGTAACATTTAGTCCCATATTCCTTTCATACAGTGACAACATCAAGCTTGTGACTTTACAAATGTGTTGGATTCATTCACAGCTTGTTTTGGTTGTTTCAGATTGTCTTTTGCCCAACAGGAACTGAATGGTGAATAAAGTAGTGTGTTCTTTTGGGGATCCCTTTTATTGTAAGTAAGAAAAGAAGACAATTCTGAACTGGTCTACATTAATGTAGGTAGCATCCACAGATGATCATGCATAATCATTACAGATAATCATGAATGAATTGATGAATTGTGAATGATAAAACATTTGAAAGCTACAGAGAGCCAAAGATCACCCCCCCCCCCCCCCCCCCCCCAAAACAAATGCTAATCTCCACCGGTAATGGTGAGAGGTTAGCGTGTTTGGTTGTAGCCTCTGTAACTTTCTCACGCATCATTCATTCATTCACGATTCATTCACGGTTTTTCTTAACCATGGCATCATCAGGATTCATTTAGAAGTGTTACGAAAAATCATATCTTATTCCAATCATTATTCACCATTCGGTTACTTTTTGGCAAAACATACTTAAATACCATCTAAGTGAATCTTGTCTAAATACTTATGACATCTTCAAATGGGGGGACTAGATAAAGTGCTTTCATTTCTAAACGATAAAGCATATGTACAGGTGAAAGCTATGATTCATTATTGATTTCACTTGTTAAATCCACTTCAATCAGTGGAGATGAAGGGGAGGAGACGGGTTAAAGAAGGATTTTTAAGCCTTGAGACAATTGGGACATGGATTGTATATGTTTGCCATTCAGAGGGTGAATGGACAAGACAAAAGATTTAACTGCCTTTGAACAGGGAATGGTAGTAGGTGCCAGGCGCACTGGTTTGTATCAAGAACTGCAACGCTGCTGGGTTTTTCCCGCTCAGCAGTTTCCCGTGTGCATCAAGAATGGTCCAGCAGCCAAAGGACATCAAGCCAACTTGACACAACTGTGGGAAGCATTGGAGTCAACCTGGGCCAACAGGCCCCAACAAATTGAGGCTGTTCTGAGGGAAGGTGTTCTGAATGTTTTGTACACTCAGTGTATTTGTAGGCCATAGATATGTAACTTATGGAAGTTACATTAGTGCTATTTATGTGTCATAATATTATGTGATTTAATCACCAATGATAGATAAACGAACCATGTTTATTTGATCAATGTTCCGGCCAAGTCAACCTTTTTCCGAGCCTTAGTGACCTGCCCTTAGAGCTAATTACTTAAAGGTGTTTGAAGTATCTGTAAGGGTTTGTTTAGACTACATTACTGGAGGAAAAACAGACCTACTAGAGAATGGCTTCCTCTTTCTATCTGTGCCCTTTCGATGACCCCAACTCTACCTTTCTCCCTCCTTCCTTCTAAACTGCTATATCATTCATCCTTTTACATCCTATTTCCATGTTTGCTTTGTCCATGTATCATTATTTTCACTCCTATCTACCATTCCTTTTTCTGTCGTCTTTAATCTGTCTTCCCTCCATCATTCCCTCTCTCTGTGTTTGTCGTCTCTCTCTCCCTCGCTCCTTTTCTTCTCTCTCTCTCTTTCCCTCTTGTACATTCATAGAAGCTTTATTAGGAGCAATCAAAGGTTATTAATACAATGCTCTTTACTATGTGACGTTAACCTTCTCTCTCCTCCCATCCCTCCATCTTCTCCTGCTCTCTCAGCGTGTCAGTGTCACCCTATGGGTGCTGTGGGGCTCTGGTGTAACCAGACATCGGGACAGTGTCTGTGTCGGGATGGCGTGATGGGACTGAGATGCAACCGCTGCGCCCCTGGTTACAAACAGGGGCACTCCCCACTCCGCCCCTGCGTCCGTAAGTCTACTTTACCTAACTACTCTGTCTGGAAACCGTCCTCCATGTTGGAGCCAAACTTCTAATGACAATAACATTCTCATGGGGATTTTTGAAAGAATGTGATTGTCCTGGAGCTTTGGAACCAAAATGGTACCCGTGCTATTACATGGTTGTCAGTTTATGTGGACTGGCCAACTAAGCCCAACTACAGAGTTTCATTGTAAGTGGAGTCATACTCCCGTGCAGGGGCTGTGGCAGTCACAAAATTTTGTCAGCCGGTGATTGTCAAGCAAATAACTGTTGGTCTCACGGTAATTGACCGTTAATTATCATAAACACATTTAGTATCTCCTGGCTTCCTCACATAACCACTGATAACCACCACAAGCCACTGATGCAGACCTTTGGGACATCTACATTTTAGTCTAATAAATCCATAATCCACCTCCCCAATAAATCAATGATTTATTTTAGACAGTTCTAAAGAAACATGATATGAAGAAAATGCAGTCTATTTCAGAAGAACAGAATAGCATACTCTGAGTTGTCCTTATGTTAGGTCCTGATCTGGGCTACATTAGTTCATTTAGAAAACAAGATCTGGTTAGAAATTCCATGCTATTATTTAATATTATTTTATAGTATGAAAAATACAATTGAACAAAGCTGAATAAAATACAAAGGATATTTTCTCCAAACGATTTGAGGGAGTGCTATTCTGTGTTGAGTGGTTAACAAAGAAATAGATACTCCGATGTGCTTAATTTAGAGTTATTAATGTAACTTAAATAACTCTACAAATGTTGGGCTATATGTTTTTATTTTTAATACATTGTGAGGCTGCATGATGTGACTCTAATGATGATTTGAAAAAAGTTGCTTGAAAGGCATGACCTCTGCTTTGTTTATTGTGTAGGCTGTACACACTTCATCAGTCTCTCATTCACAATTTGAATGAATTTCCCAGTGGGATTCCCTTTCTGTGGCAGTAATGCACCTTTAAAAAAATCAATGCCAGACTTCCCGAGTGGCACAGAGGTCTAAGGCACTACATCACATTGTTGCGGAGTCACTACAGCCTTGAGTTCGATCCCAGGCTGTGTCATTACCGGCCATGACCGGAAGTCCCATAGGGCGGCACACAATTGGCCTAGCGTTGTCCGGGTTAGGGGAGGGTTTGACCGGGGGAGCTTTACTTGGCTCATCGCGCTCTAGCGACTCCTTGTGATGGGCCGGGCACCTGCAAGCTGATTTCGGTTGTCAGTTGAATAGTGTTTCCTCCGACACATTGGTGTGGGTGGCTTACAGGTTAAGTAAGTGGGTGTTAAGAAGTGCGGTTTGGCGGGTCATGTTTCGGTGGACGCATGACTTGACCTTTGCCTCCCCCGAGCCCATTGGGGAGTTGCAGCGATGAGACAAGATTGTAATCACGAAAAAGAGGGATTAAAAAATACCGTAAATATATTCCTTTTGCAGCCAGTGGCCGTTGTTCCCTTCTCCCTGAGTGCTGCATGCTCCGAAGCACCTCTCACTCACATGGCTCTCCATCACGTGATCAGGTCTTTCTCACAGGCTACAAGTGAAGACAGACACTTCCGGGATGCAAATGCGGGCGTACTTATCCAATTCCGAAGTGTATATTGAAGGTATTGGAAGAACTGTCCACATTTACTTTTCGTCAGACAACAAGAGGAGTAGGCCTAACAAACATAAAAAGCAATTACCAATGTCTATCTATTATTCCACATATTAAAAAAGCTGAGCTATTCTATACTGTGCGAGAAATAAATATTCCAAACATATTCTGGGACAGTTGTGGGATGCGATAGATCCCAAATTAATACAAAAACTAGCATCAAAATAAGTTTTTACGCAATGAGGCTGATACAACAGATCAGAACTTTTATCTTAAAATGTAATAAACTATTAGGCTATTTCTTCACATTAAAAGCGTAGCAATGGTACACGGCAGTAGGCCGTGTGAAGGAAAACACCATTATAAAAAGTGACCGCAAATGTTATTATGATTGTAATGCTTTCATTATAAAGGTGCATTTTATGGTGAAAATTATCTTTCCCAAACTTGAAACTCACGCGCTGCGTATGTATTCCAGTTAGGCTCTACACCCCTTGTAAAGCCAATTAATGTGCTTCATTTTAAAAGTTATTTGGCCACTTTAGTTGTGATTACAAACCTTATCAAAACATATAGGCCTATGGGCTAGGCTACATGAGGTGCGTGACTGATTAGAAAAAGGAGCAAAAAAAGGCATTGTTTCTTGCCTTATGCTGGGCATCATTCACAAGTGATAGGCTAATATTGTCACCCATCAGAATATTCTTGATTTAATCTTGTCTTTACATATACTGAATAATATATGTGTGAAATGTATTTGGATTTTTAAATGGCCATTATCATGCACCTGGCTCAAAAAAAATACATGTCATCTATGCACTTAAATAGCGAATGGAGGACGCTTTTCCCGTGGTTCATTTTCATGCCAGCCAGGTAGGCTATACTCCTGTTGTAAAGAGAAGAAATGTGCTTAATATTAGGAAAGTTGAGAAATGAATACAGTAGGCCCAGCCTATGGAAAACTGATAGGATCCTCCTCTTTTTAATAGAGGCCATCAAAACCCTGTTTTCTCTCGCAATTACATATCCTATAGAAATGTTGCGCAACATGAGCTCATGGTCTCTCATGATGTGTTTTATTAGATTTTCAATTGCATTTGCATTGATGTCTGAGT